>NW_027308942.1:0-60807 GCF_047496885.1 Scyliorhinus torazame
GGAGTCAGTGCGAGAGTGACCGACAGGGAGTCAGTACGAGAGTGACTGACAGGACGTCAGTGCGAGAGTGACCGACAGGGAGTCAGTGGGAGAGTGACCGACAGGGAGTCAGTGCGAGAGTGACCGACAGGGTGTCAGTGCGAGAGTGACCGACAGGGAGTCAGTGCGAGAGTGACCGACAGGGAGTCAGTGCGAGAGTGACCGACAGGGAGTCAGTGCGAGAGTGACCGACAGGGTGTCAGTGCGAGAGTGACCGACAGGGAGTCAGTGCGAGAGTGACCGACAGGGAGTCAGTGCGAGAGTGACCGACAGGACGTCAGTGCGAGAGTGACCGACAGGGAGTCAGTGCGAGAGTGACCGACAGGACGTCAGTGCGAGAGTGACCGACAGGGTGTCAGTGCGAGAGTGACCGACAGGACGTCAGTGCGAGAGTGACCGACAGGGAGTCAGTGCGAGAGTGACCGACAGGGTGTCAGTGCGAGAGTGACCGACAGGGAGTCAGTGCGAGAGTGACCGACAGGGAGTCAGTGGGAGAGTGACCGACAGGGTGTCAGTGCGAGAGTGACCGACAGGGAGTCAGTGCGAGAGTGACCGACAGGGTGTCAGTGCGAGAGTGACCGACAGGGAGTCAGTGCGAGAGTGTCCGACAGAGTGTCAGAGCGAGAGTGACCGACAGGGTGTCAGTGCGAGAGTGACCGACAGGGTGTCAGTGCGAGAGTGACCGACAGGGAGTCAGTGCGAGAGTGACCGACAGCGAGTCAGTGCGAGAGTGACCGACAGGGAGTCAGTGCGAGAGTGACCGACAGGGTGTCAGTGCGAGAGTGACCGACAGGGTGTCAGAGCGAGAGTGACCGACAGGGAGTCAGTGTGAGAGTGACCGACAGGGTGTCAGAGCGAGAGTGACCGACAGGGTGTCAGAGCGAGAGTGACCGACAGGGAGTCAGTGTGAGAGTGACCGACAGGGAGTCAGTGCGATAGTGACCGACAGGGTGTCAGTGCGAGAGTGACCGACAGGGTGTCAGTGCGAGAGTGACCGACAGGGTGTCAGTGCGAGAGTGACCGACAGGGTGTCAGAGCGAGAGTGACCGACAGGGAGTCAGTGCGAGAGTGACCGACAGGGAGTCAGTGCGAGAGTGACCGACAGGGTGTCAGAGCGAGAGTGACCGACAGGGAGTCAGTGCGAGAGTGACCGACAGGGTGTCAGTGCGAGAGTGACCGACAGGGAGTCAGTGCGAGAGTGACCGACAGGGTGTCAGTGCGAGAGTGACCGACAGGGAGTCAGTGCGAGAGTGTCCGACAGAGTGTCAGAGCGAGAGTGACCGACAGGGTGTCAGTGCGAGAGTGACCGACAGGGTGTCAGTGCGAGAGTGACCGACAGGGAGTCAGTGCGAGAGTGACCGACAGCGAGTCAGTGCGAGAGTGACCGACAGGGAGTCAGTGCGAGAGTGACCGACAGGGTGTCAGTGCGAGAGTGACCGACAGGGTGTCAGAGCGAGAGTGACCGACAGGGAGTCAGTGTGAGAGTGACCGACAGGGTGTCAGAGCGAGAGTGACCGACAGGGTGTCAGAGCGAGAGTGACCGACAGGGAGTCAGTGTGAGAGTGACCGACAGGGAGTCAGTGCGATAGTGACCGACAGGGTGTCAGTGCGAGAGTGACCGACAGGGTGTCAGTGCGAGAGTGACCGACAGGGTGTCAGTGCGAGAGTGACCGACAGGGTGTCAGAGCGAGAGTGACCGACAGGGTGTCAGTGCGAGAGTGACCGACAGGGAGTCAGTGTGAGAGTGACCGACAGGGTGTCAGTGCGAGAGTGACCAACAGGGTGTCAGTGCGAGAGTGACCGACAGGGTGTCAGTGCGAGAGTGACCGACAGGGTGTCAGAGCGAGAGTGACCGACAGGGTGTCAGAGCGAGAGTGACCGACAGGGTGTCAGTGCGAGAGTGACCGACAGGGTGTCAGTGCGAGAGTGACCGACAGGGTGTCAGAGCGAGAGTGACCGACAGGGAGTCAGTGTGAGAGTGACCGACAGGGTGTCAGAGCGAGAGTGACCGACAGGGAGTCAGTGCGAGAGTGACCGACAGGGAGTCAGTGCGAGAGTGACCGACAGGGTGTCAGTGCGAGAGTGACCGACAGGGAGTCAGTGCGAGAGTGACCGACAGGGAGTCAGTGCGAGAGTGACCGACAGGGTGTCAGTGCGAGAGTGACCGACAGGGAGTCAGTGCGAGAGTGACCGACAGGGAGTCAGTGCGAGAGTGACCGACAGGGAGTCAGTGCGAGAGTGAGCGACAGGGTGTCAGTGCGAGAGTGACCGACAGGGAGTCAGTGCGAGAGTGACCGACAGGGTGTCAGTGCGAGAGTGACCGACAGGGAGTCAGTGCGAGAGTGACCGACAGGGTGTCAGTGCGAGAGTGACCGACAGGGTGTCACTGCGAGAGTGACCAACAGGGAGTCAGTGCGAGAGTGACTGACAGGGTGTCAGGGCGAGAGTGACCGACAGGGAGTCAGTGCGAGAGTGACCGACAGGGAGTCAGTGCGAGAGTGACCGACAGGGAGTCAGTGCGAGAGTGACAGACAGGGAGTCAGTGCGAGAGTGACCGACAGGGAGTCAGTGCGAGAGTGACCGACAGGGAGTCAGTGCGAGAGTGACCGACAGGGAGTCAGTGCGAGAGTGACCGACAGGGAGTCAGTGCGAGAGTGACCGACAGGGAGTCAGTGCGAGAGTGACCGACTGGGAGTCAGAGCGAGAGTGACCGACAGGGAGTCAGTGCGAGAGTGACCGACAGGGAGTCAGTGCGAGAGTGACCGACAGGGAGTCAGTGCGAGAGTGACCGACAGGGAGTCAGTGCGAGAGTGACCGACAGGGTGTCAGTGCGAGAGTGACAGACAGGGAGTCAGTGCGAGAGTGACCGACAGGGAGTCAGTGCGAGAGTGACCGACAGGGAGTCAGTGCGAGAGTGACCGACAGGGAGTCAGTGCGAGAGTGACCGACTGGGAGTCAGAGCGAGAGTGACCGACAGGGAGTCAGTGCGAGAGTGACCGACAGGGAGTCAGTGCGAGAGTGACCGACAGGGAGTCAGTGCGAGAGTGACCGACTGGGTGTCAGTGCGAGAGTGACCGACAGGGTGTCAGTGCGAGAGTGACCGACAGGGTGTCAGTGCGAGAGTGACCGACAGGGTGTCAGTGCGAGAGTGACCGACAGGGAGTCAGTGCGAGAGTGACCGACAGGGTGTCAGTGCGAGAGTGACCGACAGGGTGTCAGTGCGAGAGTGACCGACAGGGAGTCAGTGCGAGAGTGACCGACAGGGAGTCAGTGCGAGAGTGACCGACAGGGTGTCAGTGCGAGAGTGACCGACAGGGAGTCAGTGCGAGAGTGACCGACAGGGTGTCAGTGCGAGAGTGACCGACAGGGAGTCAGTGCGAGAGTGACCGACAGGGTGTCAGTGCGAGAGTGACCGACAGGGTGTCAGTGCGAGAGTGACCGACAGTGAGTCAGTGCGAGAGTGACCGACAGGGAGTCAGTGCGAGAGTGACCGACAGGGAGTCAGTGCGAGAGTGACCGACAGGGAGTCAGTGCGAGAGTGACCGACAGGGAGTCAGTGCGAGAGTGACCGACAGGGAGTCAGTGCGAGAGTGACCGACAGGGAGTCAGTACGAGAGTGACCGACAGGGTGTCAGTGCGAGAGTGACCGACAGGGTGTCAGTGCGAGAGTGACCGACAGGGAGTCAGTGCGAGAGTGACCGACAGGGAGTCAGTGCGAGAGTGACCGACAGGGTGTCAGTGCGAGAGTGACCGACAGGGAGTCAGTGCGAGAGTGACCGACAGGGTGTCAGTGCGAGAGTGACCGACAGGGAGTCAGTGCGAGAGTGACCGACAGGGTGTCAGTGCGAGAGTGACCGACAGGGAGTCAGTGCGAGAGTGACCGACAGGGAGTCAGTGCGAGAGTGACCGACAGGGAGTCAGTGCGAGAGTGACCGACAGGGTGTCACTGCGAGAGTGACCGACTGGGAGTCAGTGCGAGAGTGACCGACAGGGTGTCAGTGCGAGAGTGACCGACAGGGAGTCAGTGCGAGAGTGACCGACAGGGTGTCAGTGCCAGAGTGACCGACAGGGTGTCAGTGCGAGAGTGACCGACAGGGAGTCAGTGCGAGAGTGACCGACAGGGAGTCAGTGCGAGAGTGACCGACAGGGTGTCAGTGCGAGAGTGACCGACAGGGAGTCAGTGCGAGAGTGACCGACAGGGAGTCAGTGCGAGAGTGACCGACAGGGAGTCAGTGCGAGAGTGACCGACTGGGAGTCAGTGCGAGAGTGACCGACAGGGAGTCAGTGCGAGAGTGACCGACAGGGTGTCAGTGCGAGAGTGACCGACAGGGAGTCAGTGCGAGAGTGACCGACTGGGAGTCAGTGCGAGAGTGACCGACTGGGAGTCAGTGCGAGAGTGACCGACAGGGAGTCAGTGCGAGAGTGACCGACAGGGAGTCAGTGCGAGAGTGACCGACTGGGAGTCAGTGCGAGAGTGACCGACAGGGAGTCAGTGCGAGAGTGACCGACAGGGAGTCAGTGCGAGAGTGACCGACAGGGAGTCAGTGCGAGAGTGACCGACAGGGAGTCAGAGCGAGAGTGACCGACAGGGAGTCAGTGCGAGAGTGACCGACAGGGAGTCAGTGCGAGAGTGACCGACAGGGAGTCAGTGCGAGAGTGACCGACTGGGAGTCAGTGCGATAGTGACCGACAGGGTGTCAGTGCGAGAGTGACCGACAGGGAGTCAGTGCGAGAGTGACCGACAGGGAGTCAGTGCGAGAGTGACCGACAGGGAGTCAGAGCGAGAGTGACCGACAGGGAGTCAGTGCGAGAGTGACCGACAGGGAGTCAGTGCGAGAGTGACCGACAGGGAGTCAGTGCGAGAGTGACCGACTGGGAGTCAGTGCGATAGTGACCGACAGGGAGTCAGTGCGAGAGTGACCGACAGGGAGTCAGTGCGAGAGTGACCGACAGGGAGTCAGTGCGAGAGTGACCGACTGGGAGTCAGTGCGATAGTGACCGACAGGGTGTCAGTGCGAGAGTGACCGACAGGGTGTCAGTGCGAGAGTGACCGACAGGGAGTCAGTGCGAGAGTGACCGACAGGGAGTCAGTGCGAGAGTGACCGACAGGGAGTCAGTGCGAGAGTGACCGACAGGGAGTCAGTGCGAGAGTGACCGACAGGGAGTCAGAGCGAGAGTGACCGACAGGGAGTCAGTGCGAGAGTGACCGACAGGGAGTCAGTGCGAGAGTGACCGACAGGGAGTCAGTGCGAGAGTGACCGACTGGGAGTCAGTGCGATAGTGACCGACAGGGTGTCAGTGCGAGAGTGACCGACAGGGAGTCAGTGCGAGAGTGACCGACAGGGAGTCAGTGCGAGAGTGACCGACAGGGAGTCAGTGCGAGAGTGACCGACAGGGAGTCAGTGCGAGAGTGACCGACAGGGAGTCAGTGCGAGAGTGACCAACAGGGTGTCAGTGCGAGAGTGACCGACAGGACGTCAGTGCGAGAGTGACCGACAGGGAGTCAGTGCGAAAGTGACCGACAGGGAGTCAGTGCGAGACTGACCGACAGGGAGTCAGTGCGAGAGTGACCGACAGGGTGTCAGAGCGAGAGTGACCGACAGGGAGTCAGTGCGAGAGTGACCGACAGGGAGTCAGTGCGAGAGTGACCGACAGGGAGTCAGTGCGAGAGTGACCGACAGGGAGTCAGTGCGAGAGTGACCGACAGGGAGTCAGTGCGAGAGTGACCGACAGGGAGTCAGTGCGAGAGTGACCGACAGGGAGTCAGTGCGAGAGTGACCGACAGAGTGTCAGTGCGAGAGTGACCGACAGGGAGTCAGTGCGAGAGTGACCGACAGTGTGTCAGTGCGAGAGTGACCGACAGGGTGTCAGTGCGAGAGTGACCGACAGGGTGTCAGTGCGAGAGTGACCGACAGGGTGTCAGTGCGAGAGTGACCGACAGGGTGTCAGTGCGAGAGTGACCGACAGGGAGTCAGTGCGAGAGTGACCGACAGGGTGTCAGTGCGAGAGTGACCGACAGGGTGTCAGTGCGAGAGTGACCGACAGGGAGTCAGTGCGAGAGTGACCGACAGGGAGTCAGTGCGAGAGTGACCGACAGGGAGTCATTCCGAGAGTGACCGACAGGGAGTCAGTGCGAGAGTGACCGACAGGGAGTCAGTGCGAGAGTGACCGACAGGGAGTCAGTGCGAGAGTGACCGACAGGGAGTCAGTGCGAGAGTGACCGACAGGGTGTCAGTACGAGAGTGACCGACAGGGAGTCAGTGCGAGAGTGACCGACAGGGAGTCAGTGCGAGAGTGACCGACAGGGTGTCAGTGCGAGAGTGACCGACAGGGAGTCAGTGCGAGAGTGACCGACAGGGAGTCAGTGCGAGAGTGACCGACAGGGAGTCAGTGCGAGAGTGACCGACAGGGAGTCAGTGCGAGAGTGACCGACAGGGAGTCAGTGCGAGAGTGACCGACTGGGAGTCAGTGCGAGAGTGACCGACAGGGTGTCAGTGCGAGAGTGACCGACAGGGTGTCAGTGCGAGAGTGACCGACAGGGAGTCAGTGCGAGAGTGACCGACAGGGTGTCAGTGCGAGAGTGACCGACAGGGTGTCAGGGCGAGAGTGACCGACTGGGAGTCAGTGCGAGAGTGACCGACAGGGAGTCAGTGCGAGAGTGACCGACAGGGAGTCAGTGCGAGAGTGACCGACAGGGAGTCAGTGCGAGAGTGACCGACAGGGTGTCAGTGCGAGAGTGACCGACAGGGTGTCAGTGCGAGAGTGACCGACAGGGAGTCAGTGCGAGAGTGACCGACAGGGAGTCAGTGCGAGAGTGACCGACAGGGAGTCAGTGCGAGAGTGACCGACAGGGTGTCAGTGCGAGAGTCACCGACAGGGAGTCAGTGCGAGAGTGACCGACAGGGAGTCAGTGCGAGAGTGACCGACAGGGTGTCAGTGCGAGAGTGACCGACAGGACGTCAGTGCGAGAGTGACCGACAGGGAGTCAGTGCGAGAGTGACCGACAGGGTGTCAGTGCGAGAGTGACCGACAGGGAGTCAGTGCGAGAGTGACCGACAGGGAGTCAGTGGGAGAGTGACCGACAGGGTGTCAGTGCGAGAGTGACCGACAGGGAGTCAGTGCGAGAGTGACCGACAGGGTGTCAGTGCGAGAGTGACCGACAGGGAGTCAGTGCGAGAGTGTCCGACAGAGTGTCAGAGCGAGAGTGACCGACAGGGTGTCAGTGCGAGAGTGACCGACAGGGTGTCAGTGCGAGAGTGACCGACAGGGAGTCAGTGCGAGAGTGACCGACAGCGAGTCAGTGCGAGAGTGACCGACAGGGAGTCAGTGCGAGAGTGACCGACAGGGTGTCAGTGCGAGAGTGACCGACAGGGTGTCAGAGCGAGAGTGACCGACAGGGAGTCAGTGTGAGAGTGACCGACAGGGTGTCAGAGCGAGAGTGACCGACAGGGTGTCAGTGCGAGAGTGACCGACAGGGTGTCAGAGCGAGAGTGACCGACAGGGAGTCAGTGTGAGAGTGACCGACAGGGAGTCAGTGCGATAGTGACCGACAGGGTGTCAGTGCGAGAGTGACCGACAGGGTGTCAGTGCGAGAGTGACCGACAGGGTGTCAGTGCGAGAGTGACCGACAGGGTGTCAGAGCGAGAGTGACCGACAGGGTGTCAGAGCGAGAGTGACCGACAGGGAGTCAGTGCGAGAGTGACCGACAGGGAGTCAGTGTGAGAGTGACCGACAGGGTGTCAGAGCGAGAGTGACCGACAGGGTGTCAGTGCGAGAGTGACCGACAGGGAGTCAGTGTGAGAGTGACCGACAGGGTGTCAGAGCGAGAGTGACCGACAGGGTGTCAGAGCGAGAGTGACCGACGGTGTCAGTGCGAGAGTGACCGACAGGGAGTCAGTGTGAGAGTGACCGACAGGGTGTCAGTGCGAGAGTGACCGACAGGGTGTCAGTGCGAGAGTGACCGACAGGGTGTCAGTGCGAGAGTGACCGACAGGGTGTCAGAGCGAGAGTGACCGACAGGGAGTCAGTGTGAGAGTGACCGACAGGGTGTCAGAGCGAGAGTGACCGACAGGGAGTCAGTGCGAGAGTGACCGACAGGGAGTCAGAGCGAGAGTGACCGACAGGGAGTCAGTGCGAGAGTGACCGACAGGGTGTCAGTGCGAGAGTGACCGACAGGGAGTCAGTGCGAGAGTGACCGACAGGGAGTCAGTGCGAGAGTGACCGACAGGGAGTCAGTGCGAGAGTGACCGACAGGGTGTCAGTGCGAGAGTGACCGACAGGGAGTCAGTGCGAGAGTGACCGACAGGGAGTCAGTGCGAGAGTGACCGACAGGGTGTCAGTGCGAGAGTGACCGACAGGGAGTCAGTGCGAGAGTGACCGACAGGGTGTCAGTGCGAGAGTGACCGACAGGGTGTCAGTGCGAGAGTGACCGACAGGGAGTCAGTGCGAGAGTGACCGACAGGGTGTCAGTGCGAGAGTGACCGACAGGGAGTCAGTGCGAGAGTGACCGACAGGGTGTCAGTGCGAGAGTGACCGACAGGGTGTCACTGCGAGAGTGACCAACAGGGAGTCAGTGCGAGAGTGACTGACAGGGTGTCAGGGCGAGAGTGACCGACAGGGAGTCAGTGCGAGAGTGACCGACAGGGAGTCAGTGCGAGAGTGACCGACAGGGAGTCAGTGCGAGAGTGACCGACAGGGTGTCAGTGCGAGAGTGACAGACAGGGAGTCAGTGCGAGAGTGACCGACAGGGAGTCAGTGCGAGAGTGACCGACAGGGAGTCAGTGCGAGAGTGACCGACAGGGAGTCAGTGCGAGAGTGACCGACTGGGAGTCAGAGCGAGAGTGACCGACAGGGAGTCAGTGCGAGAGTGACCGACAGGGAGTCAGTGCGAGAGTGACCGACAGGGAGTCAGTGCGAGAGTGACCGACAGGGAGTCAGTGCGAGAGTGACCGACAGGGAGTCAGTGCGAGAGTGACCGACAGGGTGTCAGTACGAGAGTGACCGACAGGGTGTCAGTGCGAGAGTGACCGACAGGGAGTCAGTGCGAGAGTGACCGACAGGGTGTCAGTGCGAGAGTGACCGACAGGGAGTCAGTGCGAGAGTGACCGACAGGGAGTCAGTGCGAGAGTGACCGACAGGGAGTCAGTGCGAGAGTGACCGACAGGGAGTCAGTGCGAGAGTGACCGACAGGGAGTCAGTGCGAGAGTGACCGACTGGGAGTCAGTGCGAGAGTGACCGACAGGGTGTCAGTGCGAGAGTGACCGACAGGGTGTCAGTGCGAGAGTGACCGACAGGGAGTCAGTGCGAGAGTGACCGACAGGGTGTCAGTGCGAGAGTGACCGACAGGGTGTCAGGGCGAGAGTGACCGACTGGGAGTCAGTGCGAGAGTGACCGACAGGGAGTCAGTGCGAGAGTGACCGACAGGGAGTCAGTGCGAGAGTGACCGACAGGGAGTCAGTGCGAGAGTGACCGACAGGGTGTCAGTGCGAGAGTGACCGACAGGGTGTCAGTGCGAGAGTGACCGACAGGGAGTCAGTGCGAGAGTGACCGACAGGGAGTCAGTGCGAGAGTGACCGACAGGGAGTCAGTGCGAGAGTGACCGACAGGGAGTCAGTGCGAGAGTGACCGACAGGGAGTCAGTGCGAGAGTGACCGACAGGGTGTCAGTGCGAGAGTGACCGACAGGGTGTCAGAGCGAGAGTGACCGACAGGGAGTCAGTGTGAGAGTGACCGACAGGGAGTCAGTGCGATAGTGACCGACAGGGTGTCAGTGCGAGAGTGACCGACAGGGTGTCAGTGCGAGAGTGACCGACAGGGAGTCAGTGCGAGAGTGACCGACAGGGAGTCAGTGGGAGAGTGACCGACAGGGTGTCAGTGCGAGAGTGACCGACAGGGAGTCAGTGCGAGAGTGACCGACAGGGTGTCAGTGCGAGAGTGACCGACAGGGAGTCAGTGCGAGAGTGTCCGACAGAGTGTCAGAGCGAGAGTGACCGACAGGGTGTCAGTGCGAGAGTGACCGACAGGGTGTCAGTGCGAGAGTGACCGACAGGGAGTCAGTGCGAGAGTGACCGACAGCGAGTCAGTGCGAGAGTGACCGACAGGGAGTCAGTGCGAGAGTGACCGACAGGGTGTCAGTGCGAGAGTGACCGACAGGGTGTCAGAGCGAGAGTGACCGACAGGGAGTCAGTGTGAGAGTGACCGACAGGGTGTCAGAGCGAGAGTGACCGACAGGGTGTCAGTGCGAGAGTGACCGACAGGGTGTCAGAGCGAGAGTGACCGACAGGGAGTCAGTGTGAGAGTGACCGACAGGGAGTCAGTGCGATAGTGACCGACAGGGTGTCAGTGCGAGAGTGACCGACAGGGTGTCAGTGCGAGAGTGACCGACAGGGTGTCAGTGCGAGAGTGACCGACAGGGTGTCAGAGCGAGAGTGACCGACAGGGTGTCAGTGCGAGAGTGACCGACAGGGAGTCAGTGTGAGAGTGACCGACAGGGTGTCAGAGCGAGAGTGACCGACAGGGTGTCAGTGCGAGAGTGACCGACAGGGAGTCAGTGTGAGAGTGACCGACAGGGTGTCAGAGCGAGAGTGACCGACAGGGTGTCAGAGCGAGAGTGACCGACAGGGTGTCAGTGCGAGAGTGACCGACAGGGTGTCAGTGCGAGAGTGACCGACAGGGTGTCAGAGCGAGAGTGACCGACAGGGAGTCAGTGTGAGAGTGACCGACAGGGTGTCAGAGCGAGAGTGACCGACAGGGAGTCAGTGCGAGAGTGACCGACAGGGAGTCAGAGCGAGAGTGACCGACAGGGAGTCAGTGCGAGAGTGACCGACAGGGAGTCAGTGCGAGAGTGACCGACAGGGAGTCAGTGCGAGAGTGACCGACAGGGAGTCAGTGCGAGAGTGACCGACAGGGAGTCAGTGCGAGAGTGACCGACAGGGAGTCAGTGCGAGAGTGACCGACAGGGTGTCAGTGCGAGAGTGACCGACAGGGAGTCAGTGCGAGAGTGACCGACAGGGAGTCAGTGCGAGAGTGACCGACAGGGTGTCAGTGCGAGAGTGACCGACAGGGAGTCAGTGCGAGAGTGACCGACAGGGTGTCAGTGCGAGAGTGACCGACAGGGTGTCAGTGCGAGAGTGACCGACAGGGAGTCAGTGCGAGAGTGACCGACAGGGTGTCAGTGCGAGAGTGACCGACAGGGAGTCAGTGCGAGAGTGACCGACAGGGTGTCAGTGCGAGAGTGACCGACAGGGTGTCACTGCGAGAGTGACCAACAGGGAGTCAGTGCGAGAGTGACTGACAGGGTGTCAGGGCGAGAGTGACCGACAGGGAGTCAGTGCGAGAGTGACCGACAGGGAGTCAGTGCGAGAGTGACCGACAGGGAGTCAGTGCGAGAGTGACCGACAGGGTGTCAGTGCGAGAGTGACAGACAGGGAGTCAGTGCGAGAGTGACCGACAGGGAGTCAGTGCGAGAGTGACCGACAGGGAGTCAGTGCGAGAGTGACCGACAGGGAGTCAGTGCGAGAGTGACCGACTGGGAGTCAGAGCGAGAGTGACCGACAGGGAGTCAGTGCGAGAGTGACCGACAGGGAGTCAGTGCGAGAGTGACCGACAGGGAGTCAGTGCGAGAGTGACCGACTGGGTGTCAGTGCGAGAGTGACCGACAGGGTGTCAGTGCGAGAGTGACCGACAGGGTGTCAGTGCGAGAGTGACCGACAGGGTGTCAGTGCGAGAGTGACCGACAGGGAGTCAGTGCGAGAGTGACCGACAGGGTGTCAGTGCGAGAGTGACCGACAGGGTGTCAGTGCGAGAGTGACCGACAGGGAGTCAGTGCGAGAGTGACCGACAGGGAGTCAGTGCGAGAGTGACCGACAGGGTGTCAGTGCGAGAGTGACCGACAGGGAGTCAGTGCGAGAGTGACCGACAGGGTGTCAGTGCGAGAGTGACCGACAGGGAGTCAGTGCGAGAGTGACCGACAGGGTGTCAGTGCGAGAGTGACCGACAGGGTGTCAGTGCGAGAGTGACCGACAGTGAGTCAGTGCGAGAGTGACCGACAGGGAGTCAGTGCGAGAGTGACCGACAGGGAGTCAGTGCGAGAGTGACCGACAGGGAGTCAGTGCGAGAGTGACCGACAGGGAGTCAGTGCGAGAGTGACCGACAGGGAGTCAGTGCGAGAGTGACCGACAGGGAGTCAGTACGAGAGTGACCGACAGGGTGTCAGTGCGAGAGTGACCGACAGGGTGTCAGTGCGAGAGTGACCGACAGGGAGTCAGTGCGAGAGTGACCGACAGGGAGTCAGTGCGAGAGTGACCGACAGGGTGTCAGTGCGAGAGTGACCGACAGGGAGTCAGTGCGAGAGTGACCGACAGGGTGTCAGTGCGAGAGTGACCGACAGGGAGTCAGTGCGAGAGTGACCGACAGGGTGTCAGTGCGAGAGTGACCGACAGGGAGTCAGTGCGAGAGTGACCGACAGGGAGTCAGTGCGAGAGTGACCGACAGGGAGTCAGTGCGAGAGTGACCGACAGGGAGTCAGTGCGAGAGTGACCGACAGGGTGTCAGTGCGAGAGTGACCGACAGGGAGTCAGTGCGAGAGTGACCGACAGGGAGTCAGTGCGAGAGTGACCGACAGGGTGTCAGTGCGAGAGTGACCGACAGGGTGTCAGTGCGAGAGTGACCGACAGGGTGTCAGTGCGAGAGTGACCGACAGGGAGTCAGTGCGAGAGTGACCGACAGGGAGTCAGTGCGAGAGTGACCGACAGGGAGTCAGTGCGAGAGTGACCGACAGGGAGTCAGTGCGAGAGTGACCGACAGGGTGTCACTGCGAGAGTGACCGACTGGGAGTCAGTGCGAGAGTGACCGACAGGGTGTCAGTGCGAGAGTGACCGACAGGGAGTCAGTGCGAGAGTGACCGACAGGGTGTCAGTGCCAGAGTGACCGACAGGGTGTCAGTGCGAGAGTGACCGACAGGGAGTCAGTGCGAGAGTGACCGACAGGGAGTCAGTGCGAGAGTGACCGACAGGGAGTCAGTGCGAGAGTGACCGACAGGGTGTCAGTGCGAGAGTGACCGACAGGGAGTCAGTGCGAGAGTGACCGACAGGGAGTCAGTGCGAGAGTGACCGACAGGGAGTCAG
The DNA here is from genome assembly GCF_047496885.1 of Scyliorhinus torazame. Taxonomy (NCBI): domain Eukaryota; kingdom Metazoa; phylum Chordata; class Chondrichthyes; order Carcharhiniformes; family Scyliorhinidae; genus Scyliorhinus; species Scyliorhinus torazame. The sequence goes on from NW_027308942.1 coordinate 13,163, forward strand.
TGCGAGAGTGACCGACTGGGAGTCAGTGCGAGAGTGACCGACAGGGAGTCAGTGCGAGAGTGACCGACAGGGAGTCAGTGCGAGAGTGACCGACTGGGAGTCAGTGCGAGAGTGACCGACTGGGAGTCAGTGCGAGAGTGACCGACAGGGAGTCAGTGCGAGAGTGACCGACAGGGAGTCAGTGCGAGAGTGACCGACTGGGAGTCAGTGCGAGAGTGACCGACAGGGAGTCAGTGCGAGAGTGACCGACAGGGAGTCAGTGCGAGAGTGACCGACAGGGAGTCAGTGCGAGAGTGACCGACAGGGAGTCAGAGCGAGAGTGACCGACAGGGAGTCAGTGCGAGAGTGACCGACAGGGAGTCAGTGCGAGAGTGACCGACAGGGAGTCAGTGCGAGAGTGACCGACTGGGAGTCAGTGCGATAGTGACCGACAGGGTGTCAGTGCGAGAGTGACCGACAGGGAGTCAGTGCGAGAGTGACCGACAGGGAGTCAGTGCGAGAGTGACCGACAGGGAGTCAGAGCGAGAGTGACCGACAGGGAGTCAGTGCGAGAGTGACCGACAGGGAGTCAGTGCGAGAGTGACCGACAGGGAGTCAGTGCGAGAGTGACCGACTGGGAGTCAGTGCGATAGTGACCGACAGGGAGTCAGTGCGAGAGTGACCGACAGGGAGTCAGTGCGAGAGTGACCGACAGGGAGTCAGTGCGAGAGTGACCGACTGGGAGTCAGTGCGATAGTGACCGACAGGGTGTCAGTGCGAGAGTGACCGACAGGGTGTCAGTGCGAGAGTGACCGACAGGGAGTCAGTGCGAGAGTGACCGACAGGGAGTCAGTGCGAGAGTGACCGACAGGGAGTCAGTGCGAGAGTGACCGACAGGGAGTCAGTGCGAGAGTGACCGACAGGGAGTCAGAGCGAGAGTGACCGACAGGGAGTCAGTGCGAGAGTGACCGACAGGGAGTCAGTGCGAGAGTGACCGACAGGGAGTCAGTGCGAGAGTGACCGACTGGGAGTCAGTGCGATAGTGACCGACAGGGTGTCAGTGCGAGAGTGACCGACAGGGAGTCAGTGCGAGAGTGACCGACAGGGAGTCAGTGCGAGAGTGACCGACAGGGAGTCAGTGCGAGAGTGACCGACAGGGAGTCAGTGCGAGAGTGACCGACAGGGAGTCAGTGCGAGAGTGACCAACAGGGTGTCAGTGCGAGAGTGACCGACAGGACGTCAGTGCGAGAGTGACCGACAGGGAGTCAGTGCGAAAGTGACCGACAGGGAGTCAGTGCGAGACTGACCGACAGGGAGTCAGTGCGAGAGTGACCGACAGGGTGTCAGAGCGAGAGTGACCGACAGGGAGTCAGTGCGAGAGTGACCGACAGGGAGTCAGTGCGAGAGTGACCGACAGGGAGTCAGTGCGAGAGTGACCGACAGGGAGTCAGTGCGAGAGTGACCGACAGGGAGTCAGTGCGAGAGTGACCGACAGGGAGTCAGTGCGAGAGTGACCGACAGGGAGTCAGTGCGAGAGTGACCGACAGGGAGTCAGTGCGAGAGTGACCGACAGGGTGTCAGTGCGAGAGTGACCGACAGGACGTCAGTGCGAGAGTGACCGACAGGGTGTCAGTGCGAGAGTGACCGACAGGGTGTCAGTGCGAGAGTGACCGACAGGGTGTCAGTGCGAGAGTGACCGACAGGGTGTCAGTGCGAGAGTGACCGACAGGGAGTCAGTGCGAGAGTGACCGACAGGGTGTCAGTGCGAGAGTGACCGACAGGGTGTCAGTGCGAGAGTGACCGACAGGGAGTCAGTGCGAGAGTGACCAACAGGGAGTCAGTGCGAGAGTGACCGACAGGGAGTCAGTGCGAGAGTGACCGACAGGGTGTCAGTGCGAGAGTGACCGACAGGGAGTCAGTGCGAGAGTGACCGACAGGGAGTCAGTGCGAGAGTGACCGACAGGGAGTCAGTGCGAGAGTGACCGACAGGGAGTCAGTGCGAGAGTGACCGACAGGGAGTCAGAGCGAGAGTGACCGACAGGGTGTCAGTGCGAGAGTGACCGACAGGGTGTCAGTGCGAGAGTGACCGACAGGGTGTCAGTGCGAGAGTGACCGACAGGGTGTCAGTGCGAGAGTGACCGACAGGGAGTCAGTGCGAGAGTGACCGACAGGGTGTCAGTGCGAGAGTGACCGACAGGGAGTCAGTGCGAGAGTGACCGACAGGGAGTCAGTGCGAGAGTGACCGACAGGGAGTCAGTGCGAGAGTGACCGACAGGGAGTCAGTGCGAGAGTGACCGACAGGGAGTCAGTGCGAGAGTGACCGACAGGGAGTCAGTGCGAGAGTGACCGACAGGGAGTCAGTGCGAGAGTGACCGACAGGGAGTCAGAGCGAGAGTGACCGACAGGGTGTCAGTGCGAGAGTGACCGACAGGGTGTCAGTGCGAGAGTGACCGACAGGGTGTCAGTGCGAGAGTGACCGACAGGGTGTCAGTGCGAGAGTGACCGACAGGGAGTCAGAGCGAGAGTGACTGACAGGGAGTCAGTGCGAGAGTGACTGACAGGGAGTCAGTGCGAGAGTGACCGACAGGGAGTCAGTGCGAGAGTGACTGACAGGGAGTCAGTGCGAGAGTGACCGACAGGGAGTCAGAGCGAGAGTGACTGACAGGGAGTCAGTGCGAGAGTGACCGACAGGGAGTCAGTGCGAGAGTGACCGACAGGGAGTCAGTGCGAGAGTGACCGACAGGGTGTCAGTGCGAGAGTGACCGACAGGGAGTCAGTGCGAGAGTGACCGACAGGGTGTCAGTGCGAGAGTGACCGACAGGGAGTCAGTGCGAGAGTGACCGACAGGGAGTCAGTGCGAGAGTGACCGACAGGGAGTCAGTGCGAGAGTGACCGACAGGGAGTCAGTGCGAGAGTGACCGACAGGGTGTCACTGCGAGAGTGACCAACAGGGAGTCAGTGCGAGAGTGACCGACAGGGTGTCAGTGCGAGAGTGACCGACAGGACGTCAGTGCGAGAGTGACCGACAGAGTGTCAGTGCGAGACTGACCGACAGGGAGTCAGTGCGAGAGTGACCGACAGGGTGTCAGTGCGAGAGTGACCGACAGGGAGTCAGTGCGAGAGTGACCGACAGGACGTCAGTGCGAGAGTGACCGACAGGACGTCAGTGCGAGAGTGACCGACAGGGTGTCAGTGCGAGACTGACCGACAGGGAGTCAGTGCGAGAGTGACCGACAGGGAGTCAGTGCGAGGGTGACCGACAGGGAGTCAGTGCGAGAGTGACCGACAGGACGTCAGTGCGAGAGTGACCGACAGGGTGTCAGTGCGAGACTGACCGACAGGGAGTCAGTGCGAGAGTGACCGACAGGGAGTCAGTGCGAGGGTGACCGACAGGGAGTCAGTGCGAGAGTGACCGACAGGACGTCAGTGCGAGAGTGACCGACAGGACGTCAGTGCGAGAGTGACCGACAGGGTGTCAGTGCGAGAGTGACCGACAGGACGTCAGTGCGAGAGTGACCGACAGGGAGTCAGTGCGAGAGTGACCGACAGGGTGTCAGTGCGAGAGTGACCGACAGGGAGTCAGTGCGAGAGTGACCGACAGGACGTCAGTGCGAGAGTGACCGACAGGGAGTCAGTGCGAGAGTGACCGACAGGGTGTCAGTGCGAGAGTGACCGACAGGGAGTCAGTGCGAGAGTGACCGACAGGGAGTCAGTGCGAGAGTGACCGACAGGGAGTCAGTACGAGAGTGACTGACAGGACGTCAGTGCGAGAGTGACCGACAGGGAGTCAGTGGGAGAGTGACCGACAGGGAGTCAGTGCGAGAGTGACCGACAGGGTGTCAGTGCGAGAGTGACCGACAGGGAGTCAGTGCGAGAGTGACCGACAGGGAGTCACTGCGAGAGTGACCGACAGGGAGTCAGTGCGAGAGTGACCGACAGGGAGTCAGTGCGAGAGTGACCGACAGGGAGTCAGTGCGAGAGTGACCGACAGGGTGTCAGTGCGAGAGTGACCGACAGGGAGTCAGTGCGAGAGTGACCGACAGGGAGTCAGTGCGAGAGTGACCGACAGGGAGTCAGTACGAGAGTGACTGACAGGACGTCAGTGCGAGAGTGACCGACAGGGAGTCAGTGCGAGAGTGACCGACAGGGAGTCAGTGCGAGAGTGACCGACAGGGAGTCAGTGCGAGAGTGAGCGACAGGGTGTCAGTGCGAGAGTGACCGACAGGGAGTCAGTGCGAGAGTGACCGACAGGGAGTCAGTGCGAGAGTGACCGACAGGACGTCAGTGCGAGAGTGACCGACAGGGAGTCAGTGCGAGAGTGACCGACAGGACGTCAGTGCGAGAGTGACCGACAGGGTGTCAGTGCGAGAGTGACCGACAGGGAGTCAGTGCGAGAGTGACCGACAGGGTGTCAGTGCGAGAGTGACCGACAGGGAGTCAGTGCGAGAGTGACCGACAGGGAGTCAGTGCGAGAGTGACCGACAGGGAGTCAGTGCGAGAGTGACCGACAGGGTGTCAGTGCGAGAGTGACCGACAGGGAGTCAGTACGAGAGTGACCGACAGGACGTCAGTGCGAGAGTGACCGACAGGGTATCACTGCGAGAGTGACCGACAGTGGGTCATTGCGAGAGTGACCGACAGGGAGTCAGTACGAGAGTGACCGACAGGACGTCAGTGCGAGAGTGACCGACAGGGTGTCACTGCGAGAGTGACCGACAGGGAGTCAGTGCGAGAGTGACCGACAGGGAGTCAGTGCGAGAGTGACCGACAGGGAGTCAGTGCGAGAGTGACCGACAGGGTGTCAGTGCGAGAGTGACCGACAGGGAGTCAGTGCGAGAGTGACCGACAGGGAGTCAGTGCGAGAGTGACCGACAGGGAGTCAGTCCGAGAGTGACCGACAGGGAGTCAGTGCGAGAGTGACCGACAGGGAGTCAGTGCGAGAGTGACCGACAGGGAGTCAGTGCGAGAGTGACCGACAGGGAGTCAGTGCGAGAGTGACCGACAGGGAGTCAGTGCGAGAGTGACCGACAGTGTGTCAGTGCGAGAGTGACCGACAGGGAGTCTGTGCGAGAGTGACCGACAGGGTGTCACTGCGAGAGTGACCAACAGGGAGTCAGTGCGAGAGTGACCGACAGGGTGTCAGTGCGAGAGTGACCGACAGGACGTCAGTGCGAGAGTGACTGACAGGGTGTCAGTGCGAGAGTGACCGACAGGGTGTCAGTGCGAGAGTGACCGACAGGGAGTCAGTGCGAGAGTGACCGACAGGACGTCAGTGCGAGAGTGACCGACAGGGTGTCAGTGCGAGAGTGACCGACAGGGAGTCAGTGCGAGAGTGACCGACAGGACGTCAGTGCGAGAGTGACCGACAGGGTGTCAGTGCGAGAGTGACCGACAGGGAGTCAGTGCGAGAGTGACCGACAGGGTGTCAGTGCGAGAGTGACCGACAGGGTGTCACTGCGAGAGTGACCGACAGGGAGTCAGTGCGAGAGTGACCGACAGGGTGTCAGTGCGAGAGTGACCGACAGGGAGTCAGTGCGAGAGTGACCGACAGGGTGTCAGTGCGAGAGTGACCGACAGGGAGTCAGTGCGAGAGTGACCGACAGGACGTCAGTGCGAGAGTGACCGACAGGGAGTCAGTGCGAGAGTGACCAACAGGGAGTCAGTGCGAGAGTGACCGACAGGGTGTCAGTGCGAGAGTGACCGACAGGACGTCAGTGCGAGAGTGACCGACAGGGAGTCAGTGCGAGAGTGACCGACAGTGTGTCAGTGCGAGAGTGACCGACAGGGAGTCTGTGCGAGAGTGACCGACAGGGTGTCACTGCGAGAGTGACCAACAGGGAGTCAGTGCGAGAGTGACCGACAGGGTGTCAGTGCGAGAGTGACCGACAGGACGTCAGTGCGAGAGTGACTGACATGGTGTCAGTGCGAGAGTGACCGACAGGGTGTCAGTGCGAGAGTGACCGACAGGGAGTCAGTGCGAGAGTGACCGACAGGACGTCAGTGCGAGAGTGACCGACAGGGTGTCAGTGCGAGAGTGACCGACAGGGAGTCAGTGCGAGAGTGACCGACAGGACGTCAGTGCGAGAGTGACCGACAGGGTGTCAGTGCGAGAGTGACCGACAGGGAGTCAGTGCGAGAGTGACCGACAGGGTGTCAGTGCGAGAGTGACCGACAGGGTGTCACTGCGAGAGTGACCAACAGGGAGTCAGTGCGAGAGTGACCGACAGGGTGTCAGTGCGAGAGTGACCGACAGGACGTCAGTGCGAGAGTGACCGACAGGGTGTCAGTGCGAGAGTGACCGACAGGGTGTGAGTGCGAGAGTGACCGACAGGGTGTCAGTGCGAGAGTGACCGACAGGACGTCAGTGCGAGAGTGACCGACAGGGTGTCAGTGCGAGAGTGACCGACAGGGTGTCAGTGCGAGAGTGACCGACAGGGAGTCAGTGCGAGAGTGACCGACAGGGTGTCAGTGCGAGAGTGACCGACAGGGTGTCAGTGCGAGAGTGACCGACAGGGAGTCAGTGCGAGAGTGACCAACAGGGAGTCAGTGCGAGAGTGACCGACAGGGAGTCAGTGCGAGAGTGACCGACAGGGTGTCAGTGCGAGAGTGACCGACAGGGAGTCAGTGCGAGAGTGACCGACAGGGAGTCAGTGCGAGAGTGACCGACAGGGTGTCAGTGCGAGAGTGACCGACAGGGTGTCAGTGCGAGAGTGACCGACAGGGTGTCACTGCGAGAGTGACCGACAGGGAGTCAGTGCGAGAGTGACCGACAGGGAGTCAGTGCGAGAGTGACCGACAGGGAGTCAGTGCGAGAGTGACCGACAGGGTGTCAGTGCGAGAGTGACCGACAGGGAGTCAGTGCGAGAGTGACCGACAGGGAGTCAGTGCGAGAGTGACCGACAGGGAGTCAGTGCGAGAGTGACCGACAGGGAGTCAGTGCGAGAGTGACCGACAGGGTGTCAGTGCGAGAGTGACCGACAGGGTGTCAGTGCGAGAGTGACCGACAGGGTGTCACTGCGAGAGTGACCGACAGGGAGTCAGTGCGAGAGTGACCGACAGGGTGTCAGTGCGAGAGTGACCGACAGGGAGTCAGTGCGAGAGTGACCGACAGGGAGTCAGTGCGAGAGTGACCGACAGGGAGTCAGTGCGAGAGTGACCGACAGGGAGTCAGTGCGAGAGTGACCGACAGGGTGTCAGTGCGAGAGTGACCGACAGGGAGTCAGTGCGAGAGTGACCGACAGGGAGTCAGTGCGAGAGTGACCGACAGGGAGTCAGTGCGAGAGTGACCGACAGGGAGTCAGTGCGAGAGTGACCGACAGGGAGTGAGTGCGAGAGTGACCGACAGGGAGTCAGTGCGAGAGTGACCGACAGGGAGTGAGTGCGAGAGTGACCGACAGGGAGTCAGTGCGAGAGTGACTGACAGGGAGTCAGAGCGAGAGTGACTGACAGGGAGTCAGTGCGAGAGTGACCGACAGGGAGTCAGTGCGAGAGTGACCGACAGGGAGTCAGTGCGAGAGTGACCGACAGGGATTCAGTGCGAGAGTGACCGACAGGGAGTCAGTGCGAGAGTGACCGACAGGGAGTCAGTGCGAGAGTGACCGACAGGGTGTCCGTGCGAGAGTGACCGACAGGGAGTCAGTACGAGAGTGACCGACAGGGAGTCAGTGCGAGAGTGACCGACAGGGTGTCACTGCGAGAGTGACCGACAGGGAGTCAGTGCGAGAGTGACCGACAGGGAGTCAGTGCGAGAGTGACCGACAGGGAGTCAGTGCGAGAGTGACCGACAGGGAGTCAGTGCGAGAGTGACCGACAGGGAGTCAGTGCGAGAGTGACCGACAGGGAGTCAGTGCGAGAGTGACCGACAGGGAGTCAGTGCGAGAGTGACCGACAGGGTGTCAGTGCGAGAGTGACCGACAGGGAGTCAGTGCGAGAGTGACCGACAGGGTGTCAGTGCGAGAGTGACCGACAGGGAGTCAGTGCGAGAGTGACCGACAGGGTGTCAGTGCGAGAGTGACCGACAGGGAGTCAGTGCGAGAGTGACCGACAGGGAGTCAGTGCGAGAGTGACCGACAGGGAGTCAGTGCGAGAGTGACCGACAGGGTGTCACTGCGAGAGTGACCAACAGGGAGTCAGTGCGAGAGTGACCGACAGGGTGTCAGTGCGAGAGTGACCGACAGGACGTCAGTGCGAGAGTGACCGACAGGGTGTCAGTGCGAGACTGACCGACAGGGAGTCAGTGCGAGAGTGACCGACAGGGTGTCAGTGCGAGAGTGACCGACAGGGAGTCAGTGCGAGAGTGACCGACAGGACGTCAGTGCGAGAGTGACCGACAGGACGTCAGTGCGAGAGTGACCGACAGGGTGTCAGTGCGAGACTGACCGACAGGGAGTCAGTGCGAGAGTGACCGACAGGGAGTCAGTGCGAGGGTGACCGACAGGGAGTCAGTGCGAGAGTGACCGACAGGACGTCAGTGCGAGAGTGACCGACAGGGTGTCAGTGCGAGACTGACCGACAGGGAGTCAGTGCGAGAGTGACCGACAGGGAGTCAGTGCGAGGGTGACCGACAGGGAGTCAGTGCGAGAGTGACCGACAGGACGTCAGTGCGAGAGTGACCGACAGGACGTCAGTGCGAGAGTGACCGACAGGGTGTCAGTGCGAGAGTGACCGACAGGACGTCAGTGCGAGAGTGACCGACAGGGAGTCAGTGCGAGAGTGACCGACAGGGAGTCAGTGCGAGAGTGACCGACAGGACGTCAGTGCGAGAGTGACCGACAGGGAGTCAGTGCGAGAGTGACCGACAGGGAGTCAGTGCGAGAGTGACCGACAGGGAGTCAGTGCGAGAGTGACCGACAGGGAGTCAGTGCGAGAGTGACCGACAGGGTGTCAGTGCGAGAGTGACCGACAGGGAGTCAGTGCGAGAGTGACCGACAGGGTGTCAGTGCGAGAGTGACCGACAGGGAGTCAGTGCGAGAGTGACCGACAGGGAGTCAGTGCGAGAGTGACCGACAGGGAGTCAGTGCGAGAGTGACCGACAGGGAGTCAGTACGAGAGTGACTGACAGGACGTCAGTGCGAGAGTGACCGACAGGGAGTCAGTGGGAGAGTGACCGACAGGGAGTCAGTGCGAGAGTGACCGACAGGGAGTCAGTGCGAGAGTGACCGACAGGGAGTCAGTGCGAGAGTGACCGACAGGGAGTCAGTGCGAGAGTGACCGACAGGGTGTCAGTGCGAGAGTGACCGACAGGGAGTCAGTGCGAGAGTGACCGACAGGGAGTCAGTGCGAGAGTGACCGACAGGACGTCAGTGCGAGAGTGACCGACAGGGAGTCAGTGCGAGAGTGACCGACAGGACGTCAGTGCGAGAGTGACCGACAGGGTGTCAGTGCGAGAGTGACCGACAGGACGTCAGTGCGAGAGTGACCGACAGGGAGTCAGTGCGAGAGTGACCGACAGGGTGTCAGTGCGAGAGTGACCGACAGGGAGTCAGTGCGAGAGTGACCGACAGGGAGTCAGTGCGAGAGTGACCGACAGGGTGTCAGTGCGAGAGTGACCGACAGGGAGTCAGTACGAGAGTGACCGACAGGACGTCAGTGCGAGAGTGACCGACAGGGTGTCACTGCGAGAGTGACCGACAGGGAGTCAGTGCGAGAGTGACCGACAGGGAGTCAGTACGAGAGTGACCGACAGGACGTCAGTGCGAGAGTGACCGACAGGGTGTCACTGCGAGAGTGACCGACAGGGAGTCAGTGCGAGAGTGACCGACAGGGAGTCAGTGCGAGAGTGACCGACAGGGAGTCAGTGCGAGAGTGACCGACAGGGAGTCAGTGCGAGAGTGACCGACAGGGAGTCAGTGCGAGAGTGACCGACAGGGAGTCAGTCCGAGAGTGACCGACAGGGAGTCAGTGCGAGAGTGACCGACAGGGAGTCAGTCCGAGAGTGACCGACAGGGAGTCAGTGCGAGAGTGACCGACAGGGAGTCAGTGCGAGAGTGACCGACAGGGTGTCAGTGCGAGAGTGACCGACTGGGAGTCAGTGCGAGAGTGACCGACAGGACGTCAGTGCGAGAGTGACCGACAGGGAGTCAGTGCGAGAGTGACCGACAGGGTGTCAGTGCGAGAGTGACCGACAGGGAGTCAGTGCGAGAGTGACCAACAGGGAGTCAGTGCGAGAGTGACCGACAGGGAGTCAGTGCGAGAGTGACCGACAGGACGTCAGTGCGAGAGTGACCGACAGGGAGTCAGTGCGAGAGTGACCGACTGGGAGTCAGCGCGAGAGTGACCGACAGGACGTCAGTGCGAGAGTGACCGACAGGGAGTCAGTGCGAGAGTGACCGACAGGGTGTCAGTGCGAGAGTGACCGACAGGGAGTCAGTGCGAGAGTGACCAACAGGGAGTCAGTGCGAGAGTGACCGACAGGGTGTCAGTGCGAGAGTGACCGACAGGACGTCAGTGCGAGAGTGACCGACAGGGTGTCAGTGCGAGAGTGACCGACAGGGAGTCAGTGCGAGAGTGACCGACAGGGAGTCAGTGCGAGAGTGACCGACAGGGTGTCAGTGCGAGAGTGACCGACAGGGAGTCAGTGCGAGAGTGACCGACAGGGAGTCAGTGCGAGAGTGACCGACAGGGAGTCAGTGCGAGAGTGACCGACAGGACGTCAGTGCGAGAGTGACCGACAGGACGTCAGTGCGAGAGTGACCGACAGGGTGTCAGTGCGAGAGTGACCGACAGGACGTCAGTGCGAGAGTGACCGACAGGGAGTCAGTGCGAGAGTGACCGACAGGGTGTCAGTGCGAGAGTGACCGACAGGACGTCAGTGCGAGAGTGACCGACAGGGAGTCAGTGCGAGAGTGACCGACAGGGAGTCAGTGCGAGAGTGACCGACAGGACGTCAGTGCGAGAGTGACCGACAGGGAGTCAGTGCGAGAGTGACCGACAGGGTGTCAGTGCGAGAGTGACCGACAGGGAGTCAGTGCGAGAGTGACCGACAGGACGTCAGTGCGAGAGTGACCGACAGGGAGTCAGTGCGAGAGTGACCGACAGGGTGTCAGTGCGAGAGTGACCGACAGGACGTCAGTGCGAGAGTGACCGACAGGACGTCAGTGCGAGAGTGCCCGACAGGGAGTCAGTGCGAGAGTGACCGACAGGGTGTCAGTGCGAGAGTGACCGACAGGGTGTCAGTGCGAGAGTGACCGACAGGACGTCAGTGCGAGAGTGCCCGACAGGGAGTCAGTGCGAGAGTGACCGACAGGGTGTCAGTGCGAGAGTGACCGACAGGGTGTCAGTGCGAGAGTGACCGACAGGGAGTCAGTGCGAGAGTGACCGACAGGACGTCAGTGCGAGAGTGACCGACGGAGTCAGTGCGAGAGTGACCGACAGGGTGTCAGTGCGAGAGTGACCGACAGGGAGTCAGTGCGAGAGTGACCGACAGGGAGTCAGTGCGAGAGTGACCAACAGGGAGTCAGTGCGAGAGTGACCGACAGGGAGTCAGTGCGAGAGTGACCGACAGGGAGTCAGTGCGAGAGTGACCGACAGGGTGTCAGTGCGAGAGTGACCGACAGGGAGTCAGTGCGAGAGTGACCGACAGGGTGTCAGTGCGAGAGTGACCGACTGGGAGTCAGTGCGAGAGTGACCGACAGGACGTCAGTGCGAGAGTGACCGACAGGGAGTCAGTGCGAGAGTGACCGACAGGGAGTCAGTGCGAGAGTGACCGACAGGGTGTCAGTGCGAGAGTGACCGACAGGGAGTCAGTGCGAGAGTGACCGACAGGGTGTCAGTGCGAGAGTGACCGACAGGGAGTCAGTGCGAGAGTGACCGACAGGGTGTCAGTGCGAGAGTGACCGACAGGGAGTCAGTGCGAGAGTGACCAACAGGGAGTCAGTGCGAGAGTGACCGACAGGGAGTCAGTGCGAGAGTGACCGACAGGACGTCAGTGCGAGAGTGACCGACAGGGAGTCAGTGCGAGAGTGACCGACTGGGAGTCAGTGCGAGAGTGACCGACAGGACGTCAGTGCGAGAGTGACCGACAGGGAGTCAGTGCGAGAGTGACCGACAGGGTGTCAGTGCGAGAGTGACCGACAGGGAGTCAGTGCGAGAGTGACCAACAGGGAGTCAGTGCGAGAGTGACCGACAGGGAGTCAGTGCGAGAGTGACCGACAGGGTGTCAGTGCGAGAGTGACCGACAGGGAGTCAGTGCGAGAGTGACCGACAGGACGTCAGTGCGAGAGTGACCGACAGGGAGTCAGTGCGCGAGTGACCGACAGGGAGTCAGTGCGAGAGTGACCGACAGGGTGTCAGTGCGAGAGTGACCGACAGGGTGTCAGTGCGAGAGTGACCGACAGGGTGTCAGTGCGAGAGTGACCGACAGGGTGTCAGTGCGAGAGTGACCGACAGGGAGTCAGTGCGAGAGTGACCGACAGGGTGTCAGTGCGAGAGTGACCGACAGGGTGTCAGAGCGAGAGTGACCGACAGGGAGTCAGTGCGAGAGTGACCGACAGGGTGTCAGTGCGAGAGTGACCGACAGGGAGTCAGTGCGAGAGTGACCGACAGGGTGTCAGGGCGAGAGTGACCGACTGGGAGTCAGTGCGAGAGTGACCGACAGGGAGTCAGTGCGAGAGTGACCGACAGGGAGTCAGTGCGAGAGTGACCGACAGGGAGTCAGTGCGAGAGTGACCGACAGGGAGTCAGTGCGAGAGTGACCGACAGGGAGTCAGTGCGAGAGTGACCGACAGGGAGTCAGTGCGAGAGTGACCGACAGGGTGTCAGTGCGAGAGTGACCGACAGGGAGTCAGTGCGAGAGTGACCGACAGGGTGTCAGTGCGAGAGTGACCGACAGGACGTCAGTGCGAGAGTGACCGACAGGGAGTCAGTGCGAGAGTGACCGACAGGGTGTCAGTGCGAGAGTGACCGACAGGGTGTCAGTGCGAGAGTGACCGACAGGGAGTCAGTGCGAGAGTGACCGACAGGGAGTCAGTGCGAGAGTGACCGACAGGGAGTCAGTGCGAGAGTGACCGACAGGGTGTCAGTGCGAGAGTGACCGACAGGGAGTCAGTGCGAGAGTGACCAACAGGGAGTCAGTGCGAGAGTGACCGACAGGGTGTCAGTGCGAGAGTGACCGACAGGACGTCAGTGCGAGAGTGACCGACAGGGTGTCAGTGCGAGAGTGACCGACAGGGAGTCAGTGCGAGAGTGACCGACAGGGAGTCAGTGCGAGAGTGACCGACAGGGTGTCAGTGCGAGAGTGACCGACAGGGAGTCAGTGCGAGAGTGACCGACAGGGAGTCAGTGCGAGAGTGACCGACAGGACGTCAGTGCGAGAGTGACCGACAGGACGTCAGTGCGAGAGTGACCGACAGGGTGTCAGTGCGAGAGTGACCGACAGGACGTCAGTGCGAGAGTGACCGACAGGGAGTCAGTGCGAGAGTGACCGACAGGGTGTCAGTGCGAGAGTGACCGACAGGACGTCAGTGCGAGAGTGACCGACAGGGAGTCAGTGCGAGAGTGACCGACAGGGAGTCAGTGCGAGAGTGACCGACAGGACGTCAGTGCGAGAGTGACCGACAGGGAGTCAGTGCGAGAGTGACCGACAGGGTGTCAGTGCGAGAGTGACCGACAGGGAGTCAGTGCGAGAGTGACCGACAGGACGTCAGTGCGAGAGTGACCGACAGGGAGTCAGTGCGAGAGTGACCGACAGGGTGTCAGTGCGAGAGTGACCGACAGGGAGTCAGTGCGAGAGTGACCGACAGGACGTCAGTGCGAGAGTGACCGACAGGACGTCAGTGCGAGAGTGACCGACAGGACGTCAGTGCGAGAGTGCCCGACAGGGAGTCAGTGCGAGAGTGACCGACAGGGTGTCAGTGCGAGAGTGACCGACAGGGTGTCAGTGCGAGAGTGACCGACAGGACGTCAGTGCGAGAGTGCCCGACAGGGAGTCAGTGCGAGAGTGACCGACAGGGTGTCAGTGCGAGAGTGACCGACAGGGTGTCAGTGCGAGAGTGACCGACAGGGAGTCAGTGCGAGAGTGACCGACAGGGAGTCAGTGCGAGAGTGACCGACAGGACGTCAGTGCGAGAGTGACCGACGGAGTCAGTGCGAGAGTGACCGACAGGGTGTCAGTGCGAGAGTGACCGACAGGGAGTCAGTGCGAGAGTGACCGACAGGGAGTCAGTGCGAGAGTGACCAACAGGGAGTCAGTGCGAGAGTGACCGACAGGGAGTCAGTGCGAGAGTGACCGACAGGGAGTCAGTGCGAGAGTGACCGACAGGGTGTCAGTGCGAGAGTGACCGACAGGGAGTCAGTGCGAGAGTGACCGACAGGGTGTCAGTGCGAGAGTGACCGACTGGGAGTCAGTGCGAGAGTGACCGACAGGACGTCAGTGCGAGAGTGACCGACAGGGAGTCAGTGCGAGAGTGACCGACAGGGAGTCAGTGCGAGAGTGACCGACAGGGTGTCAGTGCGAGAGTGACCGACAGGGAGTCAGTGCGAGAGTGACCGACAGGGTGTCAGTGCGAGAGTGACCGACAGGGAGTCAGTGCGAGAGTGACCGACAGGGTGTCAGTGCGAGAGTGACCGACAGGGAGTCAGTGCGAGAGTGACCGACAGGGAGTCAGTGCGAGAGTGACCGACAGGGAGTCAGTGCGAGAGTGACCGACAGGACGTCAGTGCGAGAGTGACCGACAGGGAGTCAGTGCGAGAGTGACCGACTGGGAGTCAGTGCGAGAGTGACCGACAGGACGTCAGTGCGAGAGTGACCGACAGGGAGTCAGTGCGAGAGTGACCGACAGGGTGTCAGTGCGAGAGTGACCGACAGGGAGTCAGTGCGAGAGTGACCAACAGGGAGTCAGTGCGAGAGTGACCGACAGGGAGTCAGTGCGAGAGTGACCGACAGGGTGTCAGTGCGAGAGTGACCGACAGGGAGTCAGTGCGAGAGTGACCGACAGGGAGTCAGTGCGAGAGTGACCGACAGGGTGTCAGTGCGAGAGTGACCGACAGGGAGTCAGTGCGGAAGTGACCGACAGGGAGTCAGTGCGGGAGTGACCGACAGGACGTCAGTGCGAGAGTGACCGACAGGGAGTCAGTGCGCGAGTGACCGACAGGGAGTCAGTGCGAGAGTGACCGACAGGGTGTCAGTGCGAGAGTGACCGACAGGGTGTCAGTGCGAGAGTGACCGACAGGGTGTCAGTGCGAGAGTGACCGACAGGGAGTCAGTGCGAGAGTGACCGACAGGGTGTCAGTGCGAGAGTGACCGACAGGGTGTCAGAGCGAGAGTGACCGACAGGGAGTCAGTGCGAGAGTGACCGACAGGGTGTCAGTGCGAGAGTGACCGACAGGGAGTCAGTGCGAGAGTGACCGACAGGGTGTTAAGGCGAGAGTGACCGACTGGGAGTCAGTGCGAGAGTGACCGACAGGGAGTCAGTGCGAGAGTGACCGACAGGGAGTCAGTGCGAGAGTGACCGACAGGGAGTCAGTGCGAGAGTGACCGACAGGGAGTCAGTGCGAGAGTGACCGACAGGGAGTCAGTGCGAGAGTGACCGACAGGGTGTCACTGCGAGAGTGACCGACAGGGAGTCAGTGCGAGAGTGACCGACAGGGAGTCAGTGCGAGAGTGACCGACAGGGAGTCAGTGCGAGAGTGACCGACAGGGAGTCAGTGCGAGAGTGACCGACAGGGAGTCAGTGCGAGAGTGACCGACAGGGAGTCAGTGCGAGAGTGACCGACAGGGTGTCAGTGCGAGAGTGACCGACAGGGAGTCAGTGCGAGAGTGACCGACAGGGTGTCAGTGCGAGAGTGACCGACAGGACGTCAGTGCGAGAGTGACCGACAGGGTGTCAGTGCGAGAGTGACCGACAGGGTGTCAGTGCGAGAGTGACCGACAGGGAGTCAGTGCGAGAGTGACCGACAGGGAGTCAGTGCAAGAGTGACCGACAGGGTGTCAGTGCGAGAGTGACCGACAGGGAGTCAGTGCGAGAGTGACCGACAGGGTGTCAGTGCGAGAGTGACCGACAGGGTGTCAGTGCGAGAGTGACCGACAGGACGTCAGTGCGAGAGTGACCGACAGGGTGTCAGTGCGAGAGTGACCGACAGGGTGTCAGTGCGAGAGTGACCGACAGGGAGTCAGTGCGAGAGTGACCGACAGGGAGTCAGTGCGAGAGTGACCGACAGGGAGTCAGTGCGAGAGTGACCGACAGGGAGTCAGTGCGAGAGTGACCGACAGGGAGTCAGTGCGAGAGTGACCGACAGAGTGTCAGTGCGAGAGTGACCGACAGGGTGTCAGTGCGAGAGTGACCGACAGGACGTCAGTGCGAGAGTGACCGACAGGGTGTCAGTGCGAGAGTGACCGACAGGGTGTCAGTGCGAGAGTGACCGACAGGGAGTCAGTGCGAGAGTGACCGACAGGGAGTCAGTGCGAGAGTGACCGACAGGGAGTCAGTGCGAGAGTGACCGACAGGGAGTCAGTGCGAGAGTGACCGACAGGGAGTCAGTGCGAGAGTGACCGACAGAGTGTCAGTGCGAGAGTGACCACAGGGTGTCAGTGCGAGAGTGACCGACAGGGAGTCAGTACGAGAGTCACCGACAGGGAGTCAGTGCGAGAGTGACCGACTGGGAGTCAGTGCGAGAGTGACCACAGGGTGTCAGTGCGAGAGTGACCGACAGGGAGTCAGTGCGAGAGTGACCGACAGGGAGTCAGTGCGAGAGTGACCGACAGGGAGTCAGTGCGAGAGTGACCGACAGGGAGTCAGTGCGAGAGTGACCGACAGGGAGTCAGTGCGAGAGTGACCGACAGGGAGTCAGTGCGAGAGTGACCGACAGGGTGTCAGTGCGAGAGTGACCGACAGGGAGTCAGTGCGAGAGTGACCGACAGGGTGTCTGTGCGAGGGTGACCGACAGGGTGTCAGTGCGAGAGTGACCGACAGGGAGTCAGTGCGAGAGTGACCAACAGGGTGTCAGTGCGAGAGTGACCGACAGGGTGTCAGTGCGGGAGTGACCGACAGGGAGTCAGTGCGAGAGTGACCGACAGGGAGTCAGTGCGAGAGTGACCGACAGGACGTCAGTGCGAGAGTGACCGACAGGGAGTCAGTGCGAGAGTGACCGACAGGGTGTCAGTGCGAGAGTGACCGACAGGGAGTCAGTGCGAGAGTGACCGACAGGGAGTCAGTGCGAGAGTGACCGACAGGGAGTCAGTGCGGGAGTGACCGACAGGGAGTCAGTGCGAGAGTGACCGACAGGGTGTCAGTGCGGGAGTGACCGACAGGGAGTCAGTGCGAGAGTGACCGACAGGACGTCAGTGCGAGAGTGACCGACAGGGAGTCAGTGCGAGAGTGACCGACAGGGAGTCAGTGCGAGAGTGACCGACAGGGTGTCAGTGCGAGAGTGACCGACAGGGAGTCAGTGCGAGAGTGACCGACAGGGTGTCAGTGCGAGAGTGACCGACAGGGTGTCAGTGCGGGAGTGACCGACAGGGAGTCAGTGCGAGAGTGACCGACAGGACGTCAGTGCGAGAGTGACCGACAGGGAGTCAGTGCGAGAGTGACCGACAGGGTGTCAGTGCGAGAGTGACCGACAGGGAGTCAGTGCGAGAGTGACCGACAGGGAGTCAGTGCGAGAGTGACCGACAGGGTGTCAGTGCGAGAGTGACCGACAGGGAGTCAGTGCGAGAGTGACCGACAGGGAGTCAGTGCGAGAGTGACCGACAGGGAGTCAGTGCGAGAGTGACCGACAGGGTGTCAGTGCGAGAGTGACCGACAGGGTGTCAGTGCGAGAGTGACCGACAGGGAGTCAGTGCGAGAGTGACCGACAGGGAGTCAGTGCGAGAGTGACCGACAGGGAGTCAGTGCGAGAGTGACCGACAGGGTGTCAGTGCGAGAGTGACCGACAGGGAGTCAGTGCGAGAGTGACCGACAGGGAGTCAGTGCGAGAGTGACCGACAGGGAGTCAGTGCGAGAGTGACCGATAGGGTGTCAGTGCGAGAGTGACCGACAGGGAGTCAGTGCGAGAGTGACCGACAGGGCGTCAGTGCGAGAGTGACCGACAGGGTGTCAGTGCGAGAGTGACCGACAGGGAGTCAGTACGAGAGTGACCGACAGGGAGTCAGTGCGAGAGTGACCGACAGGGAGTCAGAGCGAGAGTGACCGACAGGGAGTCAGTGCGAGAGTGACCGACAGGGTGTCAGTGCGAGAGTGACCGACAGGGAGTCAGTGCGAGAGTGACCGACAGGGTGTCAGTGCGAGAGTGACCGACAGGGAGTCAGTGCGAGAGTGACCGACAGGGTATCAGTGCGAGAATGACCGACAGAGAGTCAGTGCGAGAGTGACCGACACAGGTGTCAGTGCGAGAGTGACCGACAGGGAGTCAGTGCGAGAGTGACCGACAGGGTGTCAGTGCGAGAGTGACCGACAGGGAGTCAGTGCGAGAGTGACCGACAGGGAGTCAGTGCGAGAGTGACCGACAGGGAGTCAGTGCGAGAGTGACCGACAGGGAGTCTGTGCGAGAGTGACCGACAGGGAGTCAGTGCGAGAGTGACCGACAGGGAGTCTGTGCGAGAGTGACCGACAGGGAGTCAGTGCGAGAGTGACCGACAGGGAGTCTGTGCGAGAGTGACCGACAGGACGTCAGTGCGAGAGTGACCGACAGGGTGTCAGTGCGAGAGTGACCGACAGGGAGTCAGTGCGAGAGTGACCGACAGGGAGTCAGTGCGAGAGTGACCGACAGGGAGTCAGTGCGAGAGTGACCGACAGGGTGTCAGTGCGAGAGTGACCGACAGGGAGTCAGTGCGAGAGTGACCGACAGGGAGTCCGTGCGAGAGTCACCGACAGGGTGTCAGTGCGAGAGTGACCGACAGGGAGTCAGTGCGAGAGTGACCGACAGGGTGTCAGTGCGAGAGTGACCGACAGGGAGTCAGTGCGAGAGTGACCGACAGGGTGTCAGTGCGAGAGTGACCGACAGGGTGTCAGTGCGAGAGTGACCGACAGGACGTCAGTGCGAGAGTGACCGACAGGGTGTCAGTGCGAGAGTGACCGACAGGGTGTCAGTGCGAGAGTGACCGACAGGGAGTCAGTGCGAGAGTGACCGACAGGGAGTCAGTGCGAGAGTGACCGACAGGACGTCAGTGCGAGAGTGACCGACAGGGTGTCAGTGCGAGAGTGACCGACAGGGAGTCAGTGCGAGAGTGACCGACAGGGAGTCAGTGCGAGAGTGACCGACAGGGAGTCAGTGCGAGAGTGACCGACAGAGTGTCAGTGCGAGAGTGACCGACAGGGAGTCAGTGCGAGAGTGACCGACAGGGTGTCAGTGCGAGAGTGACCGACAGGGAGTCAGTGCGAGAGTGACCGACAGGGTGTCAGTGCGAGAGTGACCGACAGGACGTCAGTGTGAGAGTGACCGACAGGGAGTCAGTGCGAGAGTGACCGACAGGGAGTCAGAGCGAGAGTGACCGACAGGACGTCAGTGCGAGAGTGACCGACAGGGTGTCAGTGCGAGAGTGACCGACAGGACGTCAGTGCGAGAGTGACCGACAGGGTGTCAGTGCGAGAGTGACCGACAGGGTGTCAGTGCGAGAGTGACCGACAGGGAGTCAGTGCGAGAGTGACCGACAGGGTGTCAGTGCGAGAGTGACCGACAGGGTGTCAGTGCGAGAGTGACCGACAGGGAGTCAGTGCGAGAGTGACCGACAGAGTGTCAGTGCGAGAGTGACCGACAGGGAGTCAGTGCGAGAGTGACCGACAGGGTGTCAGTGCGAGAGTGACCGACAGGGTGTCAGTGCGAGAGTGACCGACAGGGTGTCAGTGCGAGAGTGACCGACAGGGAGTCAGTGCGAGAGTGACCGACAGGGAGTCAGAGCGAGAGTGACCGACAGGGAGTCAGTGCGAGAGTGACCGACAGGGAGTCAGTACGAGAGTGACCGACAGGGAGTCAGTGCGAGAGTGACCGACAGGGTGTCAGTGCGAGAGTGACCGACAGGGAGTCAGTGCGAGAGTGACCGACAGGGAGTCAGTGCGAGAGTGACCGACAGGGAGTCAGTGCGAGAGTGACCGACAGGGAGTCAGAGCGAGAGTGACCGACAGGGTGTCAGTGCGAGAGTGACCGACAGGGTGTCAGTGCGAGAGTGACCGACAGGGAGTCAGTGCGAGAGTGACCGACAGGGAGTCAGTACGAGAGTGACCGACAGGGAGTCAGTACGAGAGTGACCGACAGGGAGTCAGTGCGAGAGTGACCGACAGGGAGTCAGTGCGAGAGTGACCGACAGGGAGTCAGTGCGAGAGTGACCGACAGGGTGTCAGTGCGAGAGTGACCGACAGGGAGTCAGTGCGAGAGTGACCGACAGGGAGTCAGTGCGAGAGTGACCGACAGGGAGTCAGTGCGAGAGTGACCGACAGGGAGTCAGTGCGAGAGTGACCGACAGGGAGTCAGTGCGAGAGTGACCGACAGGGTGTCAGTGCGAGAGTGACCGACAGGGAGTCAGTGCGAGAGTGACCGACAGGGAGTCAGTGCAAGAGTGACCGACACGGAGTCAGTGCGAGAGTGACCGACTGGGAGTCAGTGCGAGAGTGACCGACAGGGAGTCAGTGCGAGAGTGACCGACTGGGTGTCAGTGCGAGAGTGACCGACAGGGTGTCAGTGCGAGAGTGACCGACAGGGTGTCAGTGCGAGAGTGACCGACAGGATGTCAGTGCGAGAGTGACCGACAGGGAGTCAGTGCGAGAGTGACCGACAGGGAGTCAGTGCGAGAGTGACCGACAGGGTGTCAGTGCGAGAGTGACCGACAGGGTGTCAGTGCGAGAGTGACCGACAGGGTGTCAGTGCGAGAGTGACCGACAGGGTGTCACTGCGAGAGTGACCGACAGGGAGTCAGTGCGAGAGTGACCGACAGGGAGTCAGTACGAGAGTGACCGACAGGACGTCAGTGCGAGAGTGACCGACAGGGAGTCAGTGCGAGAGTGACCGACAGGGAGTCAGTGCGAGAGTGACCGACAGGGAGTCAGTACGAGAGTGACCGACAGGACGTCAGTGCGAGAGTGACCGACAGGGTGTCACTGCGAGAGTGACCGACAGGGAGTCAGTGCGAGAGTGACCGACAGGGAGTCAGTGCGAGAGTGACCGACAGGGAGTCAGTGCGAGAGTGACCGACAGGGTGTCAGTGCGAGAGTGACCGACAGGGAGTCAGTGCGAGAGTGACCGACAGGGAGTCAGTCCGAGAGTGACCGACAGGGAGTCAGTGCGAGAGTGACCGACAGGGAGTCAGTGCGAGAGTGACCGACAGGGAGTCAGTGCGAGAGTGACCGACAGAGTGTCAGTGCGAGAGTGACCGACAGGGAGCCAGTGCGAGAGTGACCGACAGGGAGTCAGTGCGAGAGTGACCGACAGTGTGTCAGTGCGAGAGTGACCGACAGGGAGTCTGTGCGAGAGTGACCGACAGGGTGTCAGTGCGAGAGTGACCGACAGGGAGTCTGTGCGAGAGTGACCGACAGGGAGTCACTGCGAGAGTGACCAACAGGGAGTCAGTGCGAGAGTGACCGACAGGGTGTCAGTGCGAGAGTGACCGACAGGACGTCAGTGCGAGAGTGACTGACATGGTGTCAGTGCGAGAGTGACCGACAGGGTGTCAGTGCGAGAGTGACCGACAGGGAGTCAGTGCGAGAGTGACCGACAGGACGTCAGTGCGAGAGTGACCGACAGGGTGTCAGTGCGAGAGTGACCGACAGGGAGTCAGTGCGAGAGTGACCGACAGGACGTCAGTGCGAGAGTGACCGACAGGGTGTCAGTGCGAGAGTGACCGACAGGGAGTCAGTGCGAGAGTGACCGACAGGGTGTCAGTGCGAGAGTGACCGACAGGGTGTCACTGCGAGAGTGACCGACAGGGAGTCAGTGCGAGAGTGACCGACAGGGTGTCAGTGCGAGAGTGACCGACAGGGAGTCAGTGCGAGAGTGACCGACAGGGTGTCAGTGCGAGAGTGACCGACAGGGAGTCAGTGCGAGAGTGACCGACAGGGAGTCAGTGCGAGAGTGACCGACAGGACGTCAGTGCGAGAGTGACCGACAGGGTGTCAGTGCGAGAGTGACCGACAGGGTGTCAGTGCGAGAGTGACCGACAGGGTGTCAGTGCGAGAGTGACCGACAGGGTGTCAGTGCGAGAGTGACCGACAGGGTGTCAGTGCGAGAGTGACCGACAGGGAGTCAGTGCGAGAGTGACCGACAGGGTGTCAGTGCGAGAGTGACCGACAGGGAGTCAGTGCGAGAGTGACCGACAGGGAGTCAATGCGAGAGTGACCGACAGGGTGTCAGTGCGAGAGTGACCGACAGGGAGTCAGTGCGAGAGTGACCGACAGGGAGTCAGTGCGAGAGTGACCGACAGGGAGTCAGTGCGAGAGTGACCGACAGGGAGTCAGTGCGAGAGTGACCGACAGGGTGTCAGTGCGAGAGTGACCGACAGGGTGTCAGTGCGAGAGTGACCGACAGGGTGTCAGTGCGAGAGTGACCGACAGGATGTCAGTGCGAGAGTGACCGACAGGGTGTCAGTGCGAGAGTGACCGACAGGGTGTCAGTGCGAGAGTGACCGACAGGGAGTCAGTGCGAGAGTGACCGACAGGGAGTCAGTGCGAGAGTGACCGACAGGGAGTCAGTGCGAGAGTGACCGACAGGGAGTCAGTGCGAGAGTGACCGACAGGGAGTCAGTGCGAGAGTGACCGACAGGGAGTCAGTGCGAGAGTGACCGACAGGGAGTGAGTGCGAGAGTGACCGACAGGGAGTCAGTGCGAGAGTGACCGACAGGGAGTGAGTGCGAGAGTGACCGACAGGGAGTCAGTGCGAGAGTGACCGACAGGGAGTCAGAGCGAGAGTGACCGACAGGGAGTCAGTGCGAGAGTGACCGACAGGGAGTCAGTGCGAGAGTGACCGACAGGGAGTCAGTGCGAGAGTGACTGACAGGGAGTCAGTGCGAGAGTGACCGACAGGGAGTCAGTGGGAGAGTGACCGACAGGGAGTCAGTGCGAGAGTGACCGACAGGGATTCAGTGCGAGAGTGACCGACAGGGTGTCAGTGCGAGAGTGACCGACAGGGAGTCAGTGCGAGAGTGACCGACAGGGAGTCAGTGCGAGAGTGACCGACAGGGAGTCAGTGCGAGAGTGACCGACAGGGTGTCCGTGCGAGAGTGACCGACAGGGAGTCAGTACGAGAGTGACCGACAGGGAGTCAGTGCGAGAGTGACCGACAGGGTGTCACTGCGAGAGTGACCGACAGGGAGTCAGTGCGAGAGTGACCGACAGGGAGTCAGTGCGAGAGTGACCGACAGGGAGTCAGTGCGAGAGTGACCGACAGGGTGTCAGTGCGAGAGTGACCGACAGGGTGTCAGTGCGAGAGTGACCGACAGGGAGTCAGTGCGAGAGTGACCGACAGGGTGTCAGTGCGAGAGTGACCGACAGGGAGTCAGTGCGAGAGTGACCGACAGGGAGTCAGTGCGAGAGTGACCGACAGGGAGTCAGTGCGAGAGTGACCGACAGGGTGTCACTGCGAGAGTGACCAACAGGGAGTCAGTGCGAGAGTGACCGACAGGGTGTCAGTGCGAGAGTGACCGACAGGACGTCAGTGCGAGAGTGACCGACAGAGTGTCAGTGCGAGACTGACCGACAGGGAGTCAGTGCGAGAGTGACCGACAGGGTGTCAGTGCGAGAGTGACCGACAGGGAGTCAGTGCGAGAGTGACCGACAGGACGTCAGTGCGAGAGTGACCGACAGGACGTCAGTGCGAGAGTGACCGACAGGGTGTCAGTGCGAGACTGACCGACAGGGAGTCAGTGCGAGAGTGACCGACAGGGAGTCAGTGCGAGGGTGACCGACAGGGAGTCAGTGCGAGAGTGACCGACAGGACGTCAGTGCGAGAGTGACCGACAGGGTGTCAGTGCGAGACTGACCGACAGGGAGTCAGTGCGAGAGTGACCGACAGGGAGTCAGTGCGAGGGTGACCGACAGGGAGTCAGTGCGAGAGTGACCGACAGGACGTCAGTGCGAGAGTGACCGACAGGACGTCAGTGCGAGAGTGACCGACAGGGTGTCAGTGCGAGAGTGACCGACAGGACGTCAGTGCGAGAGTGACCGACGGAGTCAGTGCGAGAGTGACCGACAGGGTGTCAGTGCGAGAGTGACCGACAGGGAGTCAGTGCGAGAGTGACCGACAGGACGTCAGTGCGAGAGTGACCGACAGGGAGTCAGTGCGAGAGTGACCGACAGGGTGTCAGTGCGAGAGTGACCGACAGGGAGTCAGTGCGAGAGTGACCGACAGGGAGTCAGTGCGAGAGTGACCGACAGGGAGTCAGTACGAGAGTGACTGACAGGACGTCAGTGCGAGAGTGACCGACAGGGAGTCAGTGGGAGAGTGACCGACAGGGAGTCAGTGCGAGAGTGACCGACAGGGTGTCAGTGCGAGAGTGACCGACAGGGAGTCAGTGCGAGAGTGACCGACAGGGAGTCACTGCGAGAGTGACCGACAGGGAGTCAGTGCGAGAGTGACCGACAGGGAGTCAGTGCGAGAGTGACCGACAGGGAGTCAGTGCGAGAGTGACCGACAGGGTGTCAGTGCGAGAGTGACCGACAGGGAGTCAGTGCGAGAGTGACCGACAGGGAGTCAGTGCGAGAGTGACCGACAGGGAGTCAGTGCGAGAGTGACCGACAGGGAGTCAGTGCGAGAGTGACCGACAGGACGTCAGTGCGAGAGTGACCGACAGGGAGTCAGTGCGAGAGTGACCGACAGGACGTCAGTGCGAGAGTGACCGACAGGGTGTCAGTGCGAGAGTGACCGACAGGACGTCAGTGCGAGAGTGACCGACAGGGAGTCAGTGCGAGAGTGACCGACAGGGTGTCAGTGCGAGAGTGACCGACAGGGAGTCAGTGCGAGAGTGACCGACAGGGAGTCAGTGCGAGAGTGACCGACAGGGAGTCAGTGCGAGAGTGACCGACAGGGTGTCAGTGCGAGAGTGACCGACAGGGAGTCAGTACGAGAGTGACCGACAGGACGTCAGTGCGTGAGTGACCGACAGGGTATCACTGCGAGAGTGACCGACAGTGGGTCAGTGCGAGAGTGACCGACAGGGAGTCAGTACGAGAGTGACCGACAGGACGTCAGTGCGAGAGTGACCGACAGGGTGTCACTGCGAGAGTGACCGACAGGGAGTCAGTGCGAGAGTGACCGACAGGGAGTCAGTGCGAGAGTGACCGACAGGGAGTCAGTGCGAGAGTGACCGACAGGGTGTCAGTGCGAGAGTGACCGACAGGGAGTCAGTGCGAGAGTGACCGACAGGGAGTCAGTGCGAGAGTGACCGACAGGGAGTCAGTCCGAGAGTGACCGACAGGGAGTCAGTGCGAGAGTGACCGACAGGGAGTCAGTGCGAGAGTGACCGACAGGGAGTCAGTGCGAGAGTGACCGACAGAGTGTCAGTGCGAGAGTGACCGACAGGGAGTCAGTGCGAGAGTGACCGACAGGGAGTCAGTGAGAGAGTGACCGACAGTGTGTCAGTGCGAGAGTGACCGACAGGGAGTCTGTGCGAGAGTGACCGACAGGGTGTCACTGCGAGAGTGACCAACAGGGAGTCAGTGCGAGAGTGACCGACAGGGTGTCAGTGCGAGAGTGACCGACAGGACGTCAGTGCGAGAGTGACCGACAGGGTGTCAGTGCGAGAGTGACCGACAGGGAGTCAGTGCGAGAGTGACCGACAGGACGTCAGTGCGAGAGTGACCGACAGGGTGTCAGTGCGAGAGTGACCGACAGGGAGTCAGTGCGAGAGTGACCGACAGGACGTCAGTGCGAGAGTGACCGACAGGGTGTCAGTGCGAGAGTGACCGACAGGGAGTCAGTGCGAGAGTGACCGACAGGGTGTCAGTGCGAGAGTGACCGACAGGGTGTCACTGCGAGAGTGACCAACAGGGAGTCAGTGCGAGAGTGACCGACAGGGTGTCAGTGCGAGAGTGACCGACAGGACGTCAGTGCGAGAGTGACCGACAGGGAGTCAGTGCGAGAGTGACCGACAGTGTGTCAGTGCGAGAGTGACCGACAGGGAGTCTGTGCGAGAGTGACCGACAGGGTGTCACTGCGAGAGTGACCAACAGGGAGTCAGTGCGAGAGTGACCGACAGGGTGTCAGTGCGAGAGTGACCGACAGGACGTCAGTGCGAGAGTGACTGACATGGTGTCAGTGCGAGAGTGACCGACAGGGTGTCAGTGCGAGAGTGACCGACAGGGAGTCAGTGCGAGAGTGACCGACAGGACGTCAGTGCGAGAGTGACCGACAGGGAGTCAGTGCGAGAGTGACCGACAGGGAGTCAGTGCGAGAGTGACCGACAGGACGTCAGTGCGAGAGTGACCGACAGGGTGTCAGTGCGAGAGTGACCGACAGGGAGTCAGTGCGAGAGTGACCGACAGGGTGTCAGTGCGAGAGTGACCGACAGGGTGTCAGAGCGAGAGTGACCGACAGGGAGTCAGTGCGAGAGTGACCGACAGGGAGTCAGTGCGAGAGTGACCGACAGGGTGTCACTGCGAGAGTGACCAACAGGGAGTCAGTGCGAGAGTGACCGACAGGGTGTCAGTGCGAGAGTGACCGACAGGACGTCAGTGCGAGAGTGACCGACAGGGTGTCAGTGCGAGAGTGACCGACAGGGTGTCAGTGCGAGAGTGACCGACAGGGTGTCAGTGCGAGAGTGACCGACAGGACGTCAGTGCGAGAGTGACCGACAGGGTGTCAGTGCGAGAGTGACCGACAGGGTGTCAGTGCGAGAGTGACCGACAGGGAGTCAGTGCGAGAGTGACCGACAGGGTGTCAGTGCGAGAGTGACCGACAGGGTGTCAGTGCGAGAGTGACCGACAGGGAGTCAGTGCGAGAGTGACCAACAGGGAGTCAGTGCGAGAGTGACCGACAGGGAGTCAGTGCGAGAGTGACCGACAGGGTGTCAGTGCGAGAGTGACCGACAGGGAGTCAGTGCGAGAGTGACCGACAGGGAGTCAGTGCGAGAGTGACCGACAGGGAGTCAGTGCGAGAGTGACCGACAGGGAGTCAGAGCGAGAGTGACCGACAGGGTGTCAGTGCGAGAGTGACCGACAGGGTGTCAGTGCGAGAGTGACCGACAGGGTGTCAGTGCGAGAGTGACCGACAGGGAGTCAGTGCGAGAGTGACCGACAGGGAGTCAGTGCGAGAGTGACCGACAGGGTGTCAGTGCGAGAGTGACCGACAGGGTGTCAGTGCGAGAGTGACCGACAGGGTGTCACTGCGAGAGTGACCGACAGGGAGTCAGTGCGAGAGTGACCGACAGGGTGTCAGTGCGAGAGTGACCGACAGGGAGTCAGTGCGAGAGTGACCGACAGGGAGTCAGTGCGAGAGTGACCGACAGGGAGTCAGTGCGAGAGTGACCGACAGGGAGTCAGTGCGAGAGTGACCGACAGGGAGTGAGTGCGAGAGTGACCGACAGGGAGTCAGTGCGAGAGTGACCGACAGGGAGTGAGTGCGAGAGTGACCGACAGGGAGTCAGTGCGAGAGTGACTGACAGGGAGTCAGAGCGAGAGTGACTGACAGGGAGTCAGTGCGAGAGTGACCGACAGGGAGTCAGTGCGAGAGTGACCGACAGGGAGTCAGTGCGAGAGTGACCGACAGGGATTCAGTGCGAGAGTGACCGACAGGGAGTCAGTGCGAGAGTGACCGACAGGGAGTCAGTGCGAGAGTGACCGACAGGGTGTCCGTGCGAGAGTGACCGACAGGGAGTCAGTACGAGAGTGACCGACAGGGAGTCAGTGCGAGAGTGACCGACAGGGTATCACTGCGAGAGTGACCGACAGGGAGTCAGTGCGAGAGTGACCGACAGGGAGTCAGTGCGAGAGTGACCGACAGGGAGTCAGTGCGAGAGTGACCGACAGGGTGTCAGTGCGAGAGTGACCGACAGGGAGTCAGTGCGAGAGTGACCGACAGGGTGTCAGTGCGAGAGTGACCGACAGGGAGTCAGTGCGAGAGTGACCGACAGGGTGTCAGTGCGAGAGTGACCGACAGGGAGTCAGTGCGAGAGTGACCGACAGGGAGTCAGTGCGAGAGTGACCGACAAGGAGTCAGTGCGAGAGTGACCGACAGGGTGTCACTGCGAGAGTGACCAACAGGGAGTCAGTGCGAGAGTGACCGACAGGGTGTCAGTGCGAGAGTGACCGACAGGA
The DNA here is from genome assembly GCF_047496885.1 of Scyliorhinus torazame. Taxonomy (NCBI): domain Eukaryota; kingdom Metazoa; phylum Chordata; class Chondrichthyes; order Carcharhiniformes; family Scyliorhinidae; genus Scyliorhinus; species Scyliorhinus torazame. The sequence continues at coordinate 41,308 of NW_027308942.1, forward strand.
CGTCAGTGCGAGAGTGACCGACAGGGTGTCAGTGCGAGACTGACCGACAGGGAGTCAGTGCGAGAGTGACCGACAGGGTGTCAGTGCGAGAGTGACCGACAGGGAGTCAGTGCGAGAGTGACCGACAGGACGTCAGTGCGAGAGTGACCGACAGGACGTCAGTGCGAGAGTGACCGACAGGGTGTCAGTGCGAGACTGACCGACAGGGAGTCAGTGCGAGAGTGACCGACAGGGAGTCAGTGCGAGGGTGACCGACAGGGAGTCAGTGCGAGAGTGACCGACAGGACGTCAGTGCGAGAGTGACCGACAGGGTGTCAGTGCGAGACTGACCGACAGGGAGTCAGTGCGAGAGTGACCGACAGGGAGTCAGTGCGAGGGTGACCGACAGGGAGTCAGTGCGAGAGTGGCCGACAGGACGTCAGTGCGAGAGTGACCGACAGGACGTCAGTGCGAGAGTGACCGACAGGGTGTCAGTGCGAGAGTGACCGACAGGACGTCAGTGCGAGAGTGACCGACAGGGAGTCAGTGCGAGAGTGACCGACAGGGAGTCAGTGCGAGAGTGACCGACAGGACGTCAGTGCGAGAGTGACCGACAGGGAGTCAGTGCGAGAGTGACCGACAGGGTGTCAGTGCGAGAGTGACCGACAGGGAGTCAGTGCGAGAGTGACCGACAGGGAGTCAGTGCGAGAGTGACCGACAGGGAGTCAGTGCGAGAGTGACCGACAGGGAGTCAGTACGAGAGTGACTGACAGGACGTCAGTGCGAGAGTGACCGACAGGGAGTCAGTGGGAGAGTGACCGACAGGGAGTCAGTGCGAGAGTGACCGACAGGGTGTCAGTGCGAGAGTGACCGACAGGGAGTCAGTGCGAGAGTGACCGACAGGGAGTCAGTGCGAGAGTGACCGACAGGGAGTCAGTGCGAGAGTGACCGACAGGGTGTCAGTGCGAGAGTGACCGACAGGGAGTCAGTGCGAGAGTGACCGACAGGGAGTCAGTGCGAGAGTGACCGACAGGACGTCAGTGCGAGAGTGACCGACAGGGAGTCAGTGCGAGAGTGACCGACAGGACGTCAGTGCGAGAGTGACCGACAGGGTGTCAGTGCGAGAGTGACCGACAGGACGTCAGTGCGAGAGTGACCGACAGGGAGTCAGTGCGAGAGTGACCGACAGGGTGTCAGTGCGAGAGTGACCGACAGGGAGTCAGTGCGAGAGTGACCGACAGGGAGTCAGTGCGAGAGTGACCGACAGGGAGTCAGTGCGAGAGTGACCGACAGGGTGTCAGTGCGAGAGTGACCGACAGGGAGTCAGTACGAGAGTGACCGACAGGACGTCAGTGCGAGAGTGACCGACAGGGTGTCACTGCGAGAGTGACCGACAGGGAGTCAGTGCGAGAGTGACCGACAGGGAGTCAGTACGAGAGTGACCGACAGGACGTCAGTGCGAGAGTGACCGACAGGGTGTCACTGCGAGAGTGACCGACAGGGAGTCAGTGCGAGAGTGACCGACAGGGAGTCAGTGCGAGAGTGACCGACAGGGAGTCAGTGCGAGAGTGACCGACAGGGAGTCAGTGCGAGAGTGACCGACAGGGAGTCAGTCCGAGAGTGACCGACAGGGAGTCAGTGCGAGAGTGACCGACAGGGAGTCAGTCCGAGAGTGACCGACAGGGAGTCAGTGCGAGAGTGACCGACAGGGAGTCAGTCCGAGAGTGACCGACAGGGAGTCAGTGCGAGAGTGACCGACAGGGAGTCAGTGCGAGAGTGACCGACAGGGAGTCAGTCCGAGAGTGACCGACAGGGAGTCAGTGCGAGAGTGACCGACAGGGAGTCAGTGCGAGAGTGACCGACAGGGAGTCAGTGCGAGAGTGACCGACAGGGTGTCAGTGCGAGAGTGACCGACAGGGAGTCAGTGCGAGAGTGACCGACAGGGAGTCAGTGCGAGAGTGACCGACAGTGTGTCAGTGCGAGAGTGACCGACAGGGAGTCTGTGCGAGAGTGACCGACAGGGTGTCACTGCGAGAGTGACCAACAGGGAGTCAGTGCGAGAGTGACCGACAGGGTGTCAGTGCGAGAGTGACCGACAGGACGTCAGTGCGAGAGTGACTGACAGGGTGTCAGTGCGAGAGTGACCGACAGGGTGTCAGTGCGAGAGTGACCGACAGGGAGTCAGTGCGAGAGTGACCGACAGGACGTCAGTGCGAGAGTGACCGACAGGGTGTCAGTGCGAGAGTGACCGACAGGGAGTCAGTGCGAGAGTGACCGACAGGACGTCAGTGCGAGAGTGACCGACAGGGTGTCAGTGCGAGAGTGACCGACAGGGAGTCAGTGCGAGAGTGACCGACAGGGTGTCAGTGCGAGAGTGACCGACAGGGTGTCACTGCGAGAGTGACCAACAGGGAGTCAGTGCGAGAGTGACCGACAGGGTGTCAGTGCGAGAGTGACCGACAGGACGTCAGTGCGAGAGTGACCGACAGGGTGTCAGTGCGAGAGTGACCGACAGGGTGTCAGTGCGAGAGTGACCGACAGGGTGTCAGTGCGAGAGTGACCGACAGGACGTCAGTGCGAGAGTGACCGACAGGGTGTCAGTGCGAGAGTGACCGACAGGGTGTCAGTGCGAGAGTGACCGACAGGGAGTCAGTGCGAGAGTGACCGACAGGGTGTCAGTGCGAGAGTGACCGACAGGGTGTCAGTGCGAGAGTGACCGACAGGGAGTCAGTGCGAGAGTGACCGACAGGGAGTCAGTGCGAGAGTGACCGACAGGGAGTCAGTGCGAGAGTGACCGACAGGGTGTCAGTGCGAGAGTGACCGACAGGGAGTCAGTGCGAGAGTGACCGACAGGGAGTCAGTGCGAGAGTGACCGACAGGGAGTCAGTGCGAGAGTGACCGACAGGGTGTCAGTGCGAGAGTGACCGACAGGGAGTCAGTGCGAGAGTGACCGACAGGGTGTCAGTGCGAGAGTGACCGACAGGGTGTCAGTGCGATAGTGACCGACAGGGAGTCAGTGCGAGAGTGACCGACAGGGAGTCAGTGCGAGAGTGACCGACAGGACGTCAGTGCGAGAGTGACCGACAGGGTGTCAGTGCGAGAGTGACCGACAGGGAGTCAGTGCGAGAGTGACCGACAGGACGTCAGTGCGAGAGTGACCGACAGGGTGTCAGTGCGAGAGTGACCGACAGGGAGTCAGTGCGAGAGTGACCGACAGGGTGTCAGTGCGAGAGTGACCGACAGGGTGTCACTGCGAGAGTGACCAACAGGGAGTCAGTGCGAGAGTGACCGACAGGGTGTCAGTGCGAGAGTGACCGACAGGACGTCAGTGCGAGAGTGACCGACAGGGAGTCAGTGCGAGAGTGACCGACAGTGTGTCAGTGCGAGAGTGACCGACAGGGAGTCTGTGCGAGAGTGACCGACAGGGTGTCACTGCGAGAGTGACCAACAGGGAGTCAGTGCGAGAGTGACCGACAGGGTGTCAGTGCGAGAGTGACCGACAGGACGTCAGTGCGAGAGTGACTGACATGGTGTCAGTGCGAGAGTGACCGACAGGGTGTCAGTGCGAGAGTGACCGACAGGGAGTCAGTGCGAGAGTGACCGACAGGACGTCAGTGCGAGAGTGACCGACAGGGAGTCAGTGCGAGAGTGACCGACAGGGAGTCAGTGCGAGAGTGACCGACAGGACGTCAGTGCGAGAGTGACCGACAGGGTGTCAGTGCGAGAGTGACCGACAGGGAGTCAGTGCGAGAGTGACCGACAGGGTGTCAGTGCGAGAGTGACCGACAGGGTGTCACTGCGAGAGTGACCAACAGGGAGTCAGTGCGAGAGTGACCGACAGGGTGTCAGTGCGAGAGTGACCGACAGGACGTCAGTGCGAGAGTGACCGACAGGGTGTCAGTGCGAGAGTGACCGACAGGGTGTCAGTGCGAGAGTGACCGACAGGACGTCAGTGCGAGAGTGACCGACAGGGAGTCAGTGCGAGAGTGACCGACAGGGAGTCAGTGCGAGAGTGACCGACAGGGAGTCAGAGCGAGAGTGACCGACAGGGTGTCAGTGCGAGAGTGACCGACAGGGTGTCAGTGCGAGAGTGACCGACAGGGTGTCAGTGCGAGAGTGACCGACAGGGTGTCAGTGCGAGAGTGACCGACAGGGTGTCACTGCGAGAGTGACCGACAGGGAGTCAGTGCGAGAGTGACCGACAGGGTGTCAGTGCGAGAGTGACCGACAGGGAGTCAGTGCGAGAGTGACCGACAGGGTGTCAGTGCGAGAGTGACCGACAGGGAGTCAGTGCGAGAGTGACCGACAGGGAGTCAGTGCGAGAGTGACCGACAGGGAGTCAGTGCGAGAGTGACCGACAGGGAGTGAGTGCGAGAGTGACCGACAGGGAGTCAGTGCGAGAGTGACCGACAGGGAGTGAGTGCGAGAGTGACCGACAGGGAGTCAGTGCGAGAGTGACTGACAGGGAGTCAGAGCGAGAGTGACTGACAGGGAGTCAGTGCGAGAGTGACCGACAGGGAGTCAGTGCGAGAGTGACCGACAGGGAGTCAGTGCGAGAGTGACCGACAGGGATTCAGTGCGAGAGTGACCGACAGGGAGTCAGTGCGAGAGTGACCGACAGGGAGTCAGTGCGAGAGTGACCGACAGGGAGTCAGTACGAGAGTGACCGACAGGGAGTCAGTGCGAGAGTGACCGACAGGGTGTCACTGCGAGAGTGACCGACAGGGAGTCAGTGCGAGAGTGACCGACAGGGAGTCAGTGCGAGAGTGACCGACAGGGAGTCAGTGCGAGAGTGACCGACAGGGTGTCAGTGCGAGAGTGACCGACAGGGAGTCAGTGCGAGAGTGACCGACAGGGTGTCAGTGCGAGAGTGACCGACAGGGAGTCAGTGCGAGAGTGACCGACAGGGTGTCAGTGCGAGAGTGACCGACAGGGAGTCAGTGCGAGAGTGACCGACAGGGAGTCAGTGCGAGAGTGACCGACAGGGAGTCAGTGCGAGAGTGACCGACAGTGTGTCACTGCGAGAGTGACCAACAGGGAGTCAGTGCGAGAGTGACCGACAGGGCGTCAGTGCGAGAGTGACCGACAGGACGTCAGTGCGAGAGTGACCGACAGGGTGTCAGTGCGAGACTGACCGACAGGGAGTCAGTGCGAGAGTGACCGACAGGGTGTCAGTGCGAGAGTGACCGACAGGGAGTCAGTGCGAGAGTGACCGACAGGACGTCAGTGCGAGAGTGACCGACAGGACGTCAGTGCGAGAGTGACCGACAGGGTGTCAGTGCGAGACTGACCGACAGGGAGTCAGTGCGAGAGTGACCGACAGGGTGTCAGTGCGAGAGTGACCGACAGGGAGTCAGTGCGAGGGTGACCGACAGGGAGTCAGTGCGAGTGTGACCGACAGGACGTCAGTGCGAGAGTGACCGACAGGGTGTCAGTGCGAGACTGACCGACAGGGTGTCAGTGCGAGACTGACCGACAGGGAGTCAGTGCGAGACTGACCGACAGGGAGTCAGTGCGAGAGTGACCGACAGGGAGTCAGTGCGAGAGTGACCGACAGGGAGTCAGTGCGAGGGTGACCGACAGGGAGTCAGTGCGAGAGTGACCGACAGGACGTCAGTGCGAGAGTGACCGACAGGGTGTCAGTGCGAGACTGACCGACAGGGAGTCAGTGCGAGAGTGACCGACAGGGAGTCAGTGCGAGGGTGACCGACAGGGAGTCAGTGCGAGAGTGACCGACAGGACGTCAGTGCGAGAGTGACCGACAGGACGTCAGTGCGAGAGTGACCGACAGGGTGTCAGTGCGAGAGTGACCGACAGGACGTCAGTGCGAGAGTGACCGACAGGGAGTCAGTGCGAGAGTGACCGACAGGGAGTCAGTGCGAGAGTGACCGACAGGACGTCAGTGCGAGAGTGACCGACAGGGAGTCAGTGCGAGAGTGACCGACAGGGTGTCAGTGCGAGAGTGACCGACAGGGAGTCAGTGCGAGAGTGACCGACAGGGAGTCAGTGCGAGAGTGACCGACAGGGAGTCAGTGCGAGAGTGACCGACAGGGAGTCAGTACGAGAGTGACTGACAGGACGTCAGTGCGAGAGTGACCGACAGGGAGTCAGTGGGAGAGTGACCGACAGGGAGTCAGTGCGAGAGTGACCGACAGGGTGTCAGTGCGAGAGTGACCGACAGGGAGTCAGTGCGAGAGTGACCGACAGGGAGTCAGTGCGAGAGTGACCGACAGGGAGTCAGTGCGAGAGTGACCGACAGGGTGTCAGTGCGAGAGTGACCGACAGGGAGTCAGTGCGAGAGTGACCGACAGGACGTCAGTGCGAGAGTGACCGACAGGACGTCAGTGCGAGAGTGACCGACAGGGAGTCAGTGCGAGAGTGACCGACAGGACGTCAGTGCGAGAGTGACCGACAGGGTGTCAGTGCGAGAGTGACCGACAGGACGTCAGTGCGAGAGTGACCGACAGGGAGTCAGTGCGAGAGTGACCGACAGGGTGTCAGTGCGAGAGTGACCGACAGGGAGTCAGTGCGAGAGTGACCGACAGGGTGTCAGTGCGAGAGTGACCGACAGGGTGTCACTGCGAGAGTGACCGACAGGGTGTCAGTGCGAGAGTGACCGTCAGGACGTCAGTGCGAGAGTGACCGACAGGGAGTCAGTGCGAGAGTGACCGACAGTGTGTCAGTGCGAGAGTGACCGACAGGGAGTCTGTGCGAGAGTGACCGACAGGGTGTCACTGCGAGAGTGACCAACAGGGAGTCAGTGCGAGAGTGACCGACAGGGTGTCAGTGCGAGAGTGACCGACAGGACGTCAGTGCGAGAGTGACTGACATGGTGTCAGTGCGAGAGTGACCGACAGGGTGTCAGTGCGAGAGTGACCGACAGGGAGTCAGTGCGAGAGTGACCGACAGGACGTCAGTGCGAGAGTGACCGACAGGGAGTCAGTGCGAGAGTGACCGACAGGGAGTCAGTGCGAGAGTGACCGACAGGACGTCAGTGCGAGAGTGACCGACAGGGTGTCAGTGCGAGAGTGACCGACAGGGAGTCAGTGCGAGAGTGACCGACAGGGTGTCAGTGCGAGAGTGACCGACAGGGTGTCACTGCGAGAGTGACCAACAGGGAGTCAGTGCGAGAGTGACCGACAGGGTGTCAGTGCGAGAGTGACCGACAGGACGTCAGTGCGAGAGTGACCGACAGGGTGTCAGTGCGAGAGTGACCGACAGGGTGTCAGTGCGAGAGTGACCGACAGGGTGTCAGTGCGAGAGTGACCGACAGGACGTCAGTGCGAGAGTGACCGACAGGGAGTCAGTGCGAGAGTGACCGACAGGGAGTCAGTGCGAGAGTGACCGACAGGGAGTCAGAGCGAGAGTGACCGACAGGGTGTCAGTGCGAGAGTGACCGACAGGGTGTCAGTGCGAGAGTGACCGACAGGGTGTCAGTGCGAGAGTGACCGACAGGGTGTCAGTGCGAGAGTGACCGACAGGGAGTCAGTGCGAGAGTGACCGACAGGGTGTCAGTGCGAGAGTGACCGACAGGGAGTCAGTGCGAGAGTGACCGACAGGGAGTCAGTGCGAGAGTGACCGACAGGGAGTCAGTGCGAGAGTGACCGACAGGGAGTGAGTGCGAGAGTGACCGACAGGGAGTCAGTGCGAGAGTGACCGACAGGGAGTGAGTGCGAGAGTGACCGACAGGGAGTCAGTGCGAGAGTGACTGACAGGGAGTCAGAGCGAGAGTGACTGACAGGGAGTCAGTGCGAGAGTGACCGACAGGGAGTCAGTGCGAGAGTGACCGACAGGGAGTCAGTGCGAGAGTGACCGACAGGGAGTCAGTGCGAGAGTGACCGACAGGGAGTCAGTGCGAGAGTGACCGACAGGGAGTCAGTACGAGAGTGACTGACAGGACGTCAGTGCGAGAGTGACCGACAGGGAGTCAGTGGGAGAGTGACCGACAGGGAGTCAGTGCGAGAGTGACCGACAGGGTGTCAGTGCGAGAGTGACCGACAGGGAGTCAGTGCGAGAGTGACCGACAGGGAGTCAGTGCGAGAGTGACCGACAGGGAGTCAGTGCGAGAGTGACCGACAGGGTGTCAGTGCGAGAGTGACCGACAGGGAGTCAGTGCGAGAGTGACCGACAGGACGTCAGTGCGAGAGTGACCGACAGGACGTCAGTGCGAGAGTGACCGACAGGGAGTCAGTGCGAGAGTGACCGACAGGACGTCAGTGCGAGAGTGACCGACAGGGTGTCAGTGCGAGAGTGACCGACAGGACGTCAGTGCGAGAGTGACCGACAGGGAGTCAGTGCGAGAGTGACCGACAGGGTGTCAGTGCGAGAGTGACCGACAGGGAGTCAGTGCGAGAGTGACCGACAGGGTGTCAGTGCGAGAGTGACCGACAGGGTGTCACTGCGAGAGTGACCGACAGGGTGTCAGTGCGAGAGTGACCGTCAGGACGTCAGTGCGAGAGTGACCGACAGGGAGTCAGTGCGAGAGTGACCGACAGTGTGTCAGTGCGAGAGTGACCGACAGGGAGTCTGTGCGAGAGTGACCGACAGGGTGTCACTGCGAGAGTGACCAACAGGGAGTCAGTGCGAGAGTGACCGACAGGGTGTCAGTGCGAGAGTGACCGACAGGACGTCAGTGCGAGAGTGACTGACATGGTGTCAGTGCGAGAGTGACCGACAGGGTGTCAGTGCGAGAGTGACCGACAGGGAGTCAGTGCGAGAGTGACCGACAGGACGTCAGTGCGAGAGTGACCGACAGGGAGTCAGTGCGAGAGTGACCGACAGGGAGTCAGTGCGAGAGTGACCGACAGGACGTCAGTGCGAGAGTGACCGACAGGGTGTCAGTGCGAGAGTGACCGACAGGGAGTCAGTGCGAGAGTGACCGACAGGGTGTCAGTGCGAGAGTGACCGACAGGGTGTCACTGCGAGAGTGACCAACAGGGAGTCAGTGCGAGAGTGACCGACAGGGTGTCAGTGCGAGAGTGACCGACAGGACGTCAGTGCGAGAGTGACCGACAGGGTGTCAGTGCGAGAGTGACCGACAGGGTGTCAGTGCGAGAGTGACCGACAGGGTGTCAGTGCGAGAGTGACCGACAGGACGTCAGTGCGAGAGTGACCGACAGGGAGTCAGTGCGAGAGTGACCGACAGGGAGTCAGTGCGAGAGTGACCGACAGGGAGTCAGAGCGAGAGTGACCGACAGGGTGTCAGTGCGAGAGTGACCGACAGGGTGTCAGTGCGAGAGTGACCGACAGGGTGTCAGTGCGAGAGTGACCGACAGGGTGTCAGTGCGAGAGTGACCGACAGGGAGTCAGTGCGAGAGTGACCGACAGGGTGTCAGTGCGAGAGTGACCGACAGGGAGTCAGTGCGAGAGTGACCGACAGGGAGTCAGTGCGAGAGTGACCGACAGGGAGTCAGTGCGAGAGTGACCGACAGGGAGTGAGTGCGAGAGTGACCGACAGGGAGTCAGTGCGAGAGTGACCGACAGGGAGTGAGTGCGAGAGTGACCGACAGGGAGTCAGTGCGAGAGTGACTGACAGGGAGTCAGAGCGAGAGTGACTGACAGGGAGTCAGTGCGAGAGTGACCGACAGGGAGTCAGTGCGAGAGTGACCGACAGGGAGTCAGTGCGAGAGTGACCGACAGGGATTCAGTGCGAGAGTGACCGACAGGGAGTCAGTGCGAGAGTGACCGACAGGGAGTCAGTGCGAGAGTGACCGACAGGGTGTCCGTGCGAGAGTGACCGACAGGGAGTCAGTACGAGAGTGACCGACAGGGAGTCAGTGCGAGAGTGACCGACAGGGTGTCACTGCGAGAGTGACCGACAGGGAGTCAGTGCGAGAGTGACCGACAGGGAGTCAGTGCGAGAGTGACCGACAGGGAGTCAGTGCGAGAGTGACCGACAGGGTGTCAGTGCGAGAGTGACCGACAGGGAGTCAGTGCGAGAGTGACCGACAGGGTGTCAGTGCGAGAGTGACCGACAGGGAGTCAGTGCGAGAGTGACCGACAGGGTGTCAGTGCGAGAGTGACCGACAGGGAGTCAGTGCGAGAGTGACCGACAGGGAGTCAGTGCGAGAGTGACCGACAGGGAGTCAGTGCGAGAGTGACCGACAGGGTGTCACTGCGAGAGTGACCAACAGGGAGTCAGTGCGAGAGTGACCGACAGGGTGTCAGTGCGAGAGTGACCGACAGGACGTCAGTGCGAGAGTGACCGACAGGGTGTCAGTGCGAGACTGACCGACAGGGAGTCAGTGCGAGAGTGACCGACAGGGTGTCAGTGCGAGAGTGACCGACAGGGAGTCAGTGCGAGAGTGACCGACAGGACGTCAGTGCGAGAGTTACCGACAGGACGTCAGTGCGAGAGTGACCGACAGGGTGTCAGTGCGAGACTGACCGACAGGGAGTCAGTGCGAGAGTGACCGACAGGGTGTCAGTGCGAGAGTGACCGACAGGGAGTCAGTGCGAGGGTGACCGACAGGGAGTCAGTGCGAGAGTGACCGACAGGACGTCAGTGCGAGAGTGACCGACAGGGTGTCAGTGCGAGACTGACCGACAGGGTGTCAGTGCGAGACTGACCGACAGGGAGTCAGTGCGAGACTGACCGACAGGGAGTCAGTGCGAGAGTGACCGACAGGGAGTCAGTGCGAGAGTGACCGACAGGGAGTCAGTGCGAGGGTGACCGACAGGGAGTCAGTGCGAGAGTGACCGACAGGACGTCAGTGCGAGAGTGACCGACAGGGTGTCAGTGCGAGACTGACCGACAGGGAGTCAGTGCGAGAGTGACCGACAGGGAGTCAGTGCGAGGGTGACCGACAGGGAGTCAGTGCGAGAGTGACCGACAGGACGTCAGTGCGAGAGTGACCGACAGGACGTCAGTGCGAGAGTGACCGACAGGGTGTCAGTGCGAGAGTGACCGACAGGACGTCAGTGCGAGAGTGACCGACAGGGAGTCAGTGCGAGAGTGACCGACAGGGAGTCAGTGCGAGAGTGACCGACAGGACGTCAGTGCGAGAGTGACCGACAGGGTGTCAGTGCGAGAGTGACCGACAGGGAGTCAGTGCGAGAGTGACCGACAGGGAGTCAGTGCGAGAGTGACCGACAGGGAGTCAGTGCGAGAGTGACCGACAGGGAGTCAGTACGAGAGTGACTGACAGGACGTCAGTGCGAGAGTGACCGACAGGGAGTCAGTGGGAGAGTGACCGACAGGGAGTCAGTGCGAGAGTGACCGACAGGGTGTCAGTGCGAGAGTGACCGACAGGGAGTCAGTGCGAGAGTGACCGACAGGGAGTCAGTGTGAGAGTGACCGACAGGGAGTCAGTGCGAGAGTGACCGACAGGGTGTCAGTGCGAGAGTGACCGACAGGGAGTCAGTGCGAGAGTGACCGACAGGGAGTCAGTGCGAGAGTGACCGACAGGACGTCAGTGCGAGAGTGACCGACAGGGAGTCAGTGCGAGAGTGACCGACAGGACGTCAGTGCGAGAGTGACCGACAGGGTGTCAGTGCGAGAGTGACCGACAGGACGTCAGTGCGAGAGTGACCGACAGGGAGTCAGTGCGAGAGTGACCGACAGGGTGTCAGTGCGAGAGTGACCGACAGGGAGTCAGTGCGAGAGTGACCGACAGGGAGTCAGTGCGAGAGTGACCGACAGGGTGTCAGTGCGAGAGTGACCGACAGGGAGTCAGTACGAGAGTGACCGACAGGACGTCAGTGCGAGAGTGACCGACAGGGTGTCACTGCGAGAGTGACCGACAGGGAGTCAGTGCGAGAGTGACCGACAGGGAGTCAGTACGAGAGTGACCGACAGGACGTCAGTGCGAGAGTGACCGACAGGGTGTCACTGCGAGAGTGACCGACAGGGAGTCAGTGCGAGAGTGACCGACAGGGAGTCAGTGCGAGAGTGACCGACAGGGAGTCAGTGCGAGAGTGACCGACAGGGAGTCAGTGCGAGAGTGACCGACAGGGAGTCAGTGCGAGAGTGACCGACAGGGAGTCAGTCCGAGAGTGACCGACAGGGAGTCAGTGCGAGAGTGACCGACAGGGAGTCAGTCCGAGAGTGACCGACAGGGAGTCAGTGCGAGAGTGACCGACAGGGAGTCAGTCCGAGAGTGACCGACAGGGAGTCAGTGCGAGAGTGACCGACAGGGAGTCAGTGCGAGAGTGACCGACAGGGAGTCAGTCCGAGAGTGACCGACAGGGAGTCAGTGCGAGAGTGACCGACAGGGAGTCAGTGCGAGAGTGACCGACAGGGAGTCAGTGCGAGAGTGACCGACAGGGTGTCAGTGCGAGAGTGACCGACAGGGAGTCAGTGCGAGAGTGACCGACAGGGAGTCAGTGCGAGAGTGACCGACAGTGTGTCAGTGCGAGAGTGACCGACAGGGAGTCTGTGCGAGAGTGACCGACAGGGTGTCACTGCGAGAGTGACCAACAGGGAGTCAGTGCGAGAGTGACCGACAGGGTGTCAGTGCGAGAGTGACCGACAGGACGTCAGTGCGAGAGTGACTGACAGGGTGTCAGTGCGAGAGTGACCGACAGGGTGTCAGTGCGAGAGTGACCGACAGGGAGTCAGTGCGAGAGTGACCGACAGGACGTCAGTGCGAGAGTGACCGACAGGGTGTCAGTGCGAGAGTGACCGACAGGGAGTCAGTGCGAGAGTGACCGACAGGACGTCAGTGCGAGAGTGACCGACAGGGTGTCAGTGCGAGAGTGACCGACAGGGAGTCAGTGCGAGAGTGACCGACAGGGTGTCAGTGCGAGAGTGACCGACAGGGTGTCACTGCGAGAGTGACCAACAGGGAGTCAGTGCGAGAGTGACCGACAGGGTGTCAGTGCGAGAGTGACCGACAGGACGTCAGTGCGAGAGTGACCGACAGGGTGTCAGTGCGAGAGTGACCGACAGGGTGTCAGTGCGAGAGTGACCGACAGGTGTCAGTGCGAGAGTGACCGACAGGACGTCAGTGCGAGAGTGACCGACAGGGTGTCAGTGCGAGAGTGACCGACAGGGTGTCAGTGCGAGAGTGACCGACAGGGAGTCAGTGCGAGAGTGACCGACAGGGTGTCAGTGCGAGAGTGACCGACAGGGTGTCAGTGCGAGAGTGACCGACAGGGAGTCAGTGCGAGAGTGACCGACAGGGAGTCAGTGCGAGAGTGACCGACAGGGAGTCAGTGCGAGAGTGACCGACAGGGTGTCAGTGCGAGAGTGACCGACAGGGAGTCAGTGCGAGAGTGACCGACAGGGAGTCAGTGCGAGAGTGACCGACAGGGAGTCAGTGCGAGAGTGACCGACAGGGTGTCAGTGCGAGAGTGACCGACAGGGAGTCAGTGCGAGAGTGACCGACAGGGTGTCAGTGCGAGAGTGACCGACAGGGTGTCAGTGCGAGAGTGACCGACAGGGAGTCAGTGCGAGAGTGACCGACAGGGAGTCAGAGCGAGAGTGACCGACAGGAGTCAGTGCGAGAGTGACCGACAGGGAGTCAGTGCGAGAGTGACCGACAGGGAGTCAGAGCGAGAGTGACCGACAGGGTGTCAGTGCGAGAGTGACCGACAGGGTGTCAGTGCGAGAGTGACCGACAGGGTGTCAGTGCGAGAGTGACCGACAGGGAGTCAGTGCGAGAGTGACCGACAGGGGAGTCAGTGCGAGAGTGACCGACAGGGTGTCAGTGCGAGAGTGACCGACAGGGAGTCAGTGCGAGAGTGACCGACAGGGAGTCAGTGCGAGAGTGACCGACAGGGAGCTCAGTGCGAGAGTGACCGACAGGGTGTCAGTGCGAGAGTGACCGACAGGGAGTCAGTGCGAGAGTGACCGACAGGGAGTCAGTGCGAGAGTGACCGACAGGAGTCAGAGCGAGAGTGACCGACAGGGTGTCAGTGCGAGAGTGACCGACAGGGAGTCAGTGCGAGAGTGACCGACAGGGAGTCAGAGCGAGAGTGACCGACAGGGAGTCAGTGCGAGAGTGACCGACAGGGAGTCAGTGCGAGAGTGACCGACAGGGAGTCAGAGCGAGAGTGACCGACAGGGTGTCAGTGCGAGAGTGACCGACAGGGTGTCAGTGCGAGAGTGACCGACAGGGTGTCAGTGCGAGAGTGACCGACAGGGAGTCAGTGCGAGAGTGACCGACAGGGTGTCACTGCGAGAGTGACCGACAGGGAGTCAGTGCGAGAGTGACCGACAGGGTGTCAGTGCGAGAGTGACCGACAGGGAGTCAGTGCGAGAGTGACCGACAGGGAGTCAGTGCGAGAGTGACCGACAGGGTGTCAGTGCGAGAGTGACCGACAGGGTGTCAGTGCGAGAGTGACCGACAGGGAGTCAGTGCGAGAGTGACCGACAGGGAGTCAGTGCGAGAGTGACCGACAGGGAGTGAGTGCGAGAGTGACCGACAGGGAGTCAGTGCGAGAGTGACCGACAGCGGTGTCAGTGCGAGAGTGACCGACAGGGAGTCAATGCGAGAGTGACCGACAGCGTGTCAGTGCGAGAGTGACCGACAGGGAGTCAGTGCGAGAGTGACCGACAGGGAGTCAGTGCGAGAGTGACCGACAGGGAGTCAGTGCGAGAGTGACCGACAGGGAGTCAGTGCGAGAGTGACCGACAGGGTGTCCGTGCGAGAGTGACCGACAGGGAGTCAGTACGAGAGTGACCGACAGGGAGTCAGTGCGAGAGTGACCGACAGGGTGTCACTGCGAGAGTGACCGACAGGGAGTCAGTGCGAGAGTGACCGACAGGGAGTCAGTGCGAGAGTGACCGACAGGGAGTCAGTGCGAGAGTGACCGACAGGGTGTCAGTGCGAGAGTGACCGACAGGGAGTCAGTGCGAGAGTGACCGACAGGGAGTCAGTGCGAGAGTGACCGACAGGGAGTCAGTGCGAGAGTGACCGACAGGGAGTCAGTGCGAGAGTGACCGACAGGGAGTCAGTGCGAGAGTGACCAACAGGGAGTCAGTGCGAGAGTGACCGACAGGGTGTCAGTGCGAGAGTGACCGACAGGACGTCAGTGCGAGAGTGACCGACAGGGTGTCAGTGCGAGACTGACCGACAGGGAGTCAGTGCGAGAGTGACCGACAGGGTGTCAGTGCGAGAGTGACCGACAGGGAGTCAGTGCGAGAGTGACCGACAGGACGTCAGTGCGAGAGTGACCGACAGGACGTCAGTGCGAGAGTGACCGACAGGGTGTCAGTGCGAGACTGACCGACAGGGAGTCAGTGCGAGGGTGACCGACAGGGAGTCAGTGCGAGGGTGACCGACAGGGAGTCAGTGCGAGAGTGACCGACAGGACGTCAGTGCGAGAGTGACCGACAGGGTGTCAGTGCGAGACTGACCGACAGGGAGTCAGTGCGAGAGTGACCGACAGGGAGTCAGTGCGAGGGTGACCGACAGGGAGTCAGTGCGAGAGTGACCGACAGGACGTCAGTGCGAGAGTGACCGACAGGACGTCAGTGCGAGAGTGACCGACAGGGTGTCAGTGCGAGAGTGACCGACAGGACGTCAGTGCGAGAGTGACCGACAGGGAGTCAGTGCGAGAGTGACCGACAGGGTGTCAGTGCGAGAGTGACCGACAGGACGTCAGTGCGAGAGTGACCAACAGGGAGTCAGTGCGAGAGTGACCGACAGGGAGTCAGTGCGAGAGTGACCGACAGGACGTCAGTGCGAGAGTGACCGACAGGGAGTCAGTGCGAGAGTGACCGACAGGGTGTCAGTGCGAGAGTGACCGACAGGGAGTCAGTGCGAGAGTGACCGACAGGGAGTCAGTGCGAGAGTGACCGACAGGGAGTCAGTACGAGAGTGACTGACAGGACGTCAGTGCGAGAGTGACCGACAGGGAGTCAGTGGGAGAGTGACCGACAGGGAGTCAGTGCGAGAGTGACCGACAGGGAGTCAGTGCGAGAGTGACCGACAGGGAGTCAGTGCGAGAGTGACCGACAGGGAGTCAGTGCGAGAGTGACCGACAGGGTGTCAGTGCGAGAGTGACCGACAGGGAGTCAGTGCGAGAGTGACCGACAGGGAGTCAGTGCGAGAGTGACCGACAGGACGTCAGTGCGAGAGTGACCGACAGGGAGTCAGTGCGAGAGTGACCGACAGGACGTCAGTGCGAGAGTGACCGACAGGGTGTCAGTGCGAGAGTGACCGACAGGACGTCAGTGCGAGAGTGACCGACAGGGAGTCCAGTGCGAGAGTGACCGACAGGGTGTCAGTGCGAGAGTGACCGACAGGGAGTCAGTGCGAGAGTGACCGACAGGGAGTCAGTGCGAGAGTGACCGACAGGGAGTCAGTGCGAGAGTTGACCGACAGGGAGTCAGTGCGAGAGTGACCGACAGGACGTCAGTGCGAGAGTGACCGACAGGGAGTCAGTGCGAGAGTGACCGACCGGGAGTCAGTGCGAGAGTGACCGACAGGGTGTCAGTGCGAGAGTGACCGACAGGGAGTCAGTGCGAGAGTGACCGACAGGGTGTCAGTGCGATAGTGACCGACAGGGTGTCAGTGCGAGAGTGACCGACAGGGTTGTCAGTGCGAGAGTGACCGACAGGGTGTCAGTGCGAGAGTGACCGACAGGGTGTCAGAGCGAGAGTGACCGACAGGGAGTCAGTGTGAGAGTGACCGACAGGGTGTCAGAGCGAGAGTGACCGACAGGGAGTCAGTGCGAGAGTGACCGACAGGGAGTTAGTGTGAGAGTGACCGACAGGGTGTCAGAGCGAGAGTGACCGACAGGGTGTCAGTGCGAGAGTGACCGACAGGGTGTCAGAGCGAGAGTGACCGACAGGGAGTCAGTGCGAGAGTGACCGACAGGACGTCAGTGCGAGAGTGACCGACAGGGAGTCAGTGCGAGAGTGACCGACAGGGTGTCAGTGCGAGAGTGACCGACAGGGGAGTCAGTGCGAGAGTGACCGACAGGGAGTCAGTGCGAGAGTGACCGACAGGGAGTCAGTGCGAGAGTGACCGACAGGGTGTCAGTGCGAGAGTGACCGACAGGGAGTCAGTGCGAGAGTGACCGACAGGGAGTCAGTGCGAGAGTGACCGACAGGACGTCAGTGCGAGGGAGTGACCGACAGGGAGTCAGTGCGAGAGTGGACCGACCGGGAGTCAGTGCGAGAGTGACCGACAGGGTGTCAGTGCGAGAGTGACCGACAGGGAGTCAGTGCGAGAGTGACCGACAGGGTGTCAGTGCGATAGTGACCGACAGGGTGTCAGTGCGAGAGTGACCGACAGGGTGTCAGTGCGAGAGTGACCGACAGGGTGTCAGAGCGAGTGACCGACAGGGAGTCAGTGTGAGAGTGACCGACAGGGTGTCAGAGCGAGAGTGACCGACAGGGAGTCAGTGCGAGAGTGACCGACAGGAGTCAGTGAGAGTGACGAGGGTCAGTGCGAGAGTGACCGACAGGGAGTCAGTGCGAGAGTGACCGACAGGGAGTCAGTGCGAGAGTGACCGACAGGGTGTCAGTGCGAGAGTGACCGACAGGGAGTCCAGTGCGAGAGTGACCGACAGGGAGTCAGTGCGAGAGTGACCGACAGGGAGTCAGTGCGAGAGTGACCGACAGGGAGTCAGTGCGAGAGTGACCGACAGGGAGTCAGTGCGAGAGTGACCGACAGGGAGTCAGTGCGAGAGTGACCGACAGGGTGTCAGTGCGAGAGTGACCGACAGGGTGTCAGTGCGAGAGTGACCGACAGGGTGTCAGTGCGAGAGTGACCGACAGGGTGTCAGTGCGAGAGTGGACCGACAGGGAGTCAGTGCGAGAGTGACCGACAGGGTGTCAGTGCGAGAGTGACCGACAGGGTGTCAGTGCGAGAGTGACCGACAGGGAGTCAGTGCGAGAGTGACCGACAGGGAGTCAGTGCGAGAGTGACCGACAGGGAGTCAGTGCGAGAGTGACCGACAGGGAGTCAGTGCGAGAGTGACCGACAGGGGTCAGTGCGAGAGTGACCGACAGGTGTCAGTGCGAGAGTGACCGACAGGGAGTCAGTGCGAGAGTGACCGACAGGGTGTCAGTGCGAGAGTGACCGACAGGGAGTCAGTGCGAGAGTGACCGACAGGGAGTCAGTGCGAGAGTGACCGACAGGGTGTCAGTGCGAGAGTGACCGACAGGGAGTCAGTGCGAGAGTGACCGACAGGGAGTCAGTGCGAGAGTGACCGACAGGGAGTCAGTGCGAGAGTGACCGACAGGGAGTCAGTGCGAGAGTGACCGACAGGGTGTCAGTGCGAGAGTGACCGACAGGGTGTCAGTGCGAGAGTGACCGACAGGGAGTCAGTGCGAGAGTGACCGACAGGGTGTCAGTGCGAGAGTGACCGACTGGGAGTCAGTGCGAGAGTGACCGACAGGGTGTCAGTGCGAGAGTGACCGACAGGGAGTCAGTGCGAGAGTGACCGACAGGGTGTCAGTGCGAGAGTGACCGACAGGGAGTCAGTGCGAGAGTGACCGACAGGGAGTCAGTGCGAGAGTGACCGACAGGGTGTCAGTGCGAGAGTGACCGACAGGGTGTCAGTGCGAGAGTGACCGACAGGGAGTCAGTGCGAGAGTGACCGACAGGGGAGTCAGTGCGAGAGTGACCGACAGGGTGTCAGTGCGAGAGTGACCGACAGGGAGTCAGTGCGAGAGTGACCGACAGGGAGTCAGTGCGAGAGTGACCGACAGGGAGTCAGTGCGAGAGTGACCGACAGGGTGTCAGTGCGAGAGTGACCGACAGGGAGTCAGTGCGAGAGTGACCGACAGGGTGTCAGTGCGAGAGTGACCGACAGGGTGTCAGTGCGAGAGTGACCGACAGGGAGTCAGTGCGAGAGTGACCGACAGGGAGTCAGAGCGAGAGTGACCGACAGGGTGTCAGTGCGAGAGTGACCTGACAGGGAGTCAGTGCGAGAGTGACCGACAGGGTGTCAGGCGAGAGTGACCGACAGGGAGTCAGTGCGAGAGTGACCGACAGGGTGTCAGTGCGAGAGTGACTGACAGGGAGTCAGTGCGAGAGTGACCGACAGGGTGTCAGTGCGAGAGTGACCGACAGGGAGTCAGTGCGAGACTGACCGACAGGGAGTCAGTGCGAGAGTGACCGACAGGGAGTCAGAGCGAGAGTGACCGACAGGGGAGGGTCAGTGCGAGAGTGACCGACAGGGAGTCAGTGCGAGAGTGACCGACTGGGAGTCAGAGCGAGAGTGACCGACAGGGAGTCAGTGCGAGAGTGACCGACAGGGAGTCAGTGCGAGAGTGACCGACAGGGAGTCAGTGCGAGAGTGACCGACTGGGTGTCAGTGCGAGAGGTGACCGACAGGGTGTCAGTGCGAGAGTGACCGACAGGGAGTCAGTGCGAGAGTGACCGACAGGGTGTCAGTGCGAGAGTGACCGACAGGGAGTCAGTGCGAGAGTGACCGACAGGGAGTCAGTGCGAGAGTGACCGACAGGGAGTCAGTGCGAGAGTGACCGACAGGGAGTCAGTGCGAGAGTGACCGACAGGGAGTCAGTGCGAGAGTGACCGACAGGGAGTCAGTGCGAGAGTGACCGACAGGGAGTCAGTGCGAGAGTGACCGACAGGGTGTCAGTGCGAGAGTCGACCGACA
>NW_027308943.1:0-60662 GCF_047496885.1 Scyliorhinus torazame
ATTGTACTAACCCATTCCCTCATCAGAGAGTAGGCTTAAACCTTCTTACTGGGTCAGACATGAAGCCACATTTCAGTAGTAAAATTATAGTCTCTTAGCTCCAGATAGATCACTTAGTCTGTCTTTGAAAAATAATCTAGGGGAGCAGGGTCATTCTGAGACTTTCGGAGGTTGTCGTCTCTGCCCATTTGTGGTCCCACTCACGGGTAAGAGTCCCGTGCTCAGGGTTACAAACCTTGGTCTATGGTGGAACCAATAGATTTTCTGTGTTGATGGTGGAAGAGCGAGAATTACAAGACACAATGGCTGCTTCCAGATAGATGATCCTTTGGAAAGAGGATTTGTATCTCCTTTCATGAGAAGGGCAATGGGGGAAATGTATTCTGTTCCCGAGACATATTGTTTGTTGAAATTGGAAATGGGAGGCTCCTTCGAGTAACTGAAGAGCAAAGCTCAGGACCGTGAGGCATTGGGGTTTAAATCAAATAAAAATTCTGATTCTTTACCAGGAGCAGATGCTTCTTAAGGGAGCAACTATCTTTAACGTGAGGATTTGTACCAGTTTAACTCAATCCTAGAGCTACATATGGATAAGTAACTGTGAGTTATTGTTTGTTCAGACCTTGATGGCTTGCTGTTAGGGTTATGGTTCTAGAGGGATGCCTTCGATAGGAGAGTTAAAGTATCATAAAATTAAAGAATCATGCAGCACGAAGGAGGATACTTGACCCATTGTGTTTGAAAGAGCTGTCCATTTGGTCCCACTCCTCATCTCTTCGACAATAGCATTTCAAATTTCTCCTTGCCAAATATATATATACTTTTGAAGGTCACGACTCAATCTGCTTTCACCGCCTTTTCAGAACCGCTTACTCTGAAAGAAAAATTCTCCTCGTCTACCCCACTGGACTTTTCACCAATTATCTTTAATCTTTGTCCTCTGGTTGTGACCCTTCTGATAGTGCAAGCAATGCTTTCCTATTAACACGATTAAAACGCCTCAAAAATTTGAACATCTCTATTCAATCTCCCCTTCACCTTCTCTGACCTTAAGAGAACTGTCCCAGTCTCTTTTGTCTCTCCATATAACTGAAGGCCCTCATCCCTGGGAGCATTCGAGTAGGCCTCCTCTACACCTTCTCGAAAGACTTGACAACCTTCCTGAAACAACCCAACAAAGCAAAACAACAAAAAAGCCCTGACCCCTCCTCCACCCCCCAACATCCCAATAACACCCGATAAAAGGACCACCCCTCCAACAACACCCTATCCTCCTCCAACATCCTCCCATACATTGCTGAGATGACCCCCCCCCCCCCCCCCCCGCCCCCTCCACTCCCCTTAGGCCCCAACATGCCCTGCAACAACGAGGAAGATGGCGCCACCGGAAAAGTTGGAAAAACCATCTTTGCAAAGTTCCGTACCTGCGTATACCTAAAGGCCTCCCCTGCGGAATCCCAACTTTCTCCATCAACTCCTCCAAACCTGCGAAACGCCCTTCTTGAAATAAGTCCTTCATCTCCCTCACCACCCCCCATTCCTCCCATCCCTGAAACCTAGCATCCAACCTCACCGGCTCAAACCCATGATTCCCTCAGATCGGCATCAACATCGACCCTGCCCCTAACCTAAACTGCTGCTGAGATTGCCTCCATATCTTTAACGTGACCACCACGACCGGACTCACCGAATATTTCCCTGGGGCGAATGGGAGCGGCCCCAAATCCCGACCCTTTACAACAGCCTGCCTCCACCTTCACCCACAAAGCCTCCGGCTCCTTTACCCAACCCCTCACCTTCTCAGCGTTCACCGCCCAATAATAATACAACAGGTTTGTAAGGGCCAGACCCCCTGACTGCCGCCCTCTCTGGAGCACCGTCTTCCTAATCCTTACCACCTGACCTGCCCAAACAAACGACAAAATCAACCGTTCCATCCCTATGAAAATGTTTTCGGCAAAAAGACCGGGAGGCACTGAAATAAGAATAAAACCCGTGGCAAAATATTCATCTTTACCGCCTGCACCTGGGATGCCAAAAAGGAAAGGCTGTGTCACCTCAGTCAATCCTCCTTGACCCGGCCCACCAAGCTCGTGAAATTCAATGTACAAAGCCGGGCCCAGTCGCGAGCCACCAGTACTCCCAGGTACCTAAAGTGGGTAGTCACCACCCGAAATAGTAACCCCCCCAAACCGGCTCCTGCTGAAACAAAAGATACCAGAAAACATTCACTCTTTTCCAGATTCAGCTTGTAACCTGAAAAAGCCCCGAATCTCCTGAGCAGCCCCATTATATCCCCCACCGTGGAACCCGAGTTAAAGATGTACAACAACAAATCAGCATCATACAAAGGCACCGTATGCTGCACACACCCCCCTCCCACTCGCCCCCTCACTATCCCCTTCCACTTATCCGAGCACCTCCGCATAATGGCCAAGGGCTCTATCATTAGTGCAAACAAGATCTATTTAACAGTTTGACCCACGGCACAAACTTGGGCCCAATCCCAAACCTCTCCAACACCGCAAACAAATAGCTCCACTCTACATGGTCAAGTGCCTTCTCTGTGTCCAGCGCCGCCACCACCTCCAGCTCCCTCCCCTGTGACCGGGAGAGCACCACATTTAACAAATGCTTCACTTTCGAAGACAACTGCCTGCACCCTTTACGAATATCGTCTGATCTTCCCCAATCACTTGTGGAAGACACTCTTCCATCCTAAGCACCAACACCTTGGCTAGGATCTCGGCATCCATATTTAGCAAAGATATTGGGTAATACGACCCACACCCTACCGGGTCCTTACCTTCTTTAAGAACAACAAGATGGATTCCTATCCCAGCATCTCCGGGAATACCCCCTTAGCTACAGCATTTCCGAACATTTCCACCAACAGTGGCACCAGCCTATCCAGAAACCGCTTATAAAACTGCACCGGGAACCCATCCAGCCCCGGGGCCGTGCGAGTTTGTATCTTCCCTATCGTCGCCCGAACCTCCTCTATCCCAACCGGCTCTTCCAACGCTGCCCCCTCCTCCTCTCCTACTCAAGGACACTCCAACACCCACAGAAAATCCCTCAAAACCGACTCGTCCCTGGGGTTCTGACCGGTGCGAACTTTAATAAAACTCCTGAAATGTCTTGTTCGCCTGCTCCGGTGCCACCACCAATCTCGCTGCCGCATCCTCACTTGAGCAATTTCTCGTGCAGCCGCCTGCCATGGATCTGGCCCAGCAGCAAGCAATGGCCTTCTTCCCATCGTCATACACTATCCCCTGGCAGTGCAGCATCTCTGACCATGCAGGAACTCTGACAGTGCAGTATCTCTGACAGTGCAGCAGCTCTGACAGTGCAACATCTCTGACAGTGCAGCATCTCTGACCGTGCAGGAACTCTGACAGTGCAGCATCTCTGACAGTGCAGGAACTCTGACAGTGCAGCATCTCTAACAGTGCAGCAGCTCTGACAGTGCAGCATCTCTGATAGTGCAGCATCTCTGACCGTGCAGGAACTCTGACAGTGCAGCATCTCTGACAGTGCAGGAACTCTGACAGTGCAGCATCTCTGACAGTGCAGCAGCTCTGACAGTGCAGCATCTCTGACCGTGCAGGAACTCTGACAGTGCAGCATCTCTGACAGTGCAGGAACTCTGACAGTGCAGCATCTCTGATAGTGCAGCATCTCTGATAGTGCAGCATCTCTGACAGTGCAGCAGCACTGACAGTGCAACATCTCTGATAGTGCAGCATCTCTGACAGTGCAGTATCTCTGACAGTGCAGCATCTCTGACCGTGCAGCATCTCCGACAGTGCAGCAGCTCTGACAGTGCAGCATCTCTGACAGTGCAGCATCTCTGACAGTGCAACATCTCTGACAGTGCAGCATCTCTGACAGTGCAGTATCTCTGACAGTGCAGCATCTCTGACAGTGCAACATCTCTGACAGTGCAGCATCTCTGACAGTGCAGTATCTCTGACAGTGCAACATCTCTGACAGTGCAGTAACTCTGACAGTGCAGTATCTCTGACAGTGCAGCATCTCTGACAGTGCAGTAACTCTGACAGTGCAGTATCTCTGACAGTGCAGCATCTCTGACAGTGCAGTAACTCTGACAGTGCAGTATCGCTGACAGTGCAGTATCTCTGACAGTGCAGCAGCTCTGACAGTGCAGCAGCTCTGACAGTGCAGCACCTCTGACAGTGCAGTATCTCTGACAGTGCAGCATCTCAGACAGTGCAGCATCTCCGACACTGCAGCAGCTCTGACAGTGCAGCAGCTCTGACAGTGCAGCACCTCTGACAGTGCAGTATCTCTGACAGTGCAGCAGCTCTGACAGTGCAGCACCTCTGACAGTGCAGTATCTCTGACAGTGCAGCATCTCAGACAGTGCAGCATTTCCGACAGTGCAGCAGCTGTGACAGTGCAGCATCTCTGACAGTGCAGTATCTCTGACAGTGCAGCAGCTCTGACAGTGCAGCAGCTCTGACAGTGCAGCACCTCTGACAGTGCAGTATCTCTGACAGTGCAGCACCTCTGACAGTGCAGTATCTCTGACAGTGCAGTATCTCTGACAGTGCAGTATCTCTGACAGTGCAGTATCTCTGACAGTGCAGCATCTCAGACAGTGCAGCATCTCCGACACTGCAGCATCTCTGACAGTGCAGCATCTCTGACAGTGCAGTATCTCTGACAGTGCAGTATCTCTGACAATGCAGTATCTCTGAAAGTGCAGCATCTCTGACAGTGCAGTATCTCTGACAGTGCAGTATCTCTGACAGTGCAGTATCTCTGACAGTGCAGCATCTCCGACAGTGCAGTATCTCTGACACTGCAGCATCTCTGACAGTGCAGTATCTCTGACAGTGCAGCCTCTCTGACAGTGCAGTATCTCTGACAGTGCAGCATCTCTGACAGTGCAGTATCTCTGAAAGTGCAGCATCTCTGACAGTGCAGTATCTCTGACAGTGCAGTATCTCTGACAGTGCAGTATCTCTGACAGTGCAGCATCTCCGACAGTGCAGTATCTCTGACACTGCAGCATCTCTGACAGTGCAGCATCTCTGACAGTGCAGTATCTCTGAAAGTGCAGCATCTCTGACAGTGCAGTATCTCTGACAGTGCAGCATCTCTGACAGTGCAGTATCTCTGAAAGTGCAGCACCTCTGACAGTGCAGCATCTCCGACAGTGCAGTATCTCTGACACTGCAGCATCTCTGACAGTGCAGCATCTCTGACAGTGCAGTATCTCTGACAGTGCAGTATCTCTGACAGTGCAGTATCTCTGACACTGCAGCATCTCCGACAGTGCAGTATCTCTGACAGTGCAGTATCTCTGACACTGCAGCATCTCTGACAGTGCAGCATCTCTGACAGTGTAGTATCTCTGACACTGCAGTATCTCTGAAAGTGCAGCAGCTCTGACAGTGCAGCACCTCTGACAGTGCAGTATCTCTGACACTGCAGCATCTCTGACAGTGCAGTATCTCTGAAAGTGCAGCATCTCTGACAGTGCAGTATCTCTGACAGTGCAGTATCTCTGACAGTGCAGTATCTCTGACAGTGCAGTATCTCTGACAGTGCAGTATCTCTGACACTGCAGCATCTCCGACAGTGCAGTATCTCTGACAGTGCAGTATCTCTGACACTGCAGCATCTCTGACAGTGCAGCATCTCTGACAGTGTAGTATCTCTGACACTGCAGTATCTCTGAAAGTGCAGTATCTCTGACAGTGCAGTATCTCTGACAGTGCAGCATCTCCGACAGTGCAGTAACTCTGACAGTGCAGCATCTCTGACAGTGCAGCACCTCTGACAGTGCAGCATCTCTGACAGTGCAGCAGCTCTGACAGTGCAGCACCTCTGACAGTGCAGTGTCTCTGACAGTGCAGCAGCTCTGACAGTGCAGCATCTCTGACAGTGCAGCATAACTGACAGAGTAGCATCTTGACAGTACAGCATCTCTGACAGTGCAGCACCTCTGACAGTGCAGCATCTCTGACAGTGCAGCATCTCTGACAGTGCAGCATCTCTGACAGTGCAGCATCTCTGAAAGTGTAGCATCTCTGACAGTGCAGCATCTCTGAAAGTGTAGCATCTCTGACAGTGCAGTGTCTCTGACAGTGCAGTATCTCTGAAAGTGTAGCATCACTGACAGTGCAGCATCTCTGACAGTGCAGCACCTCTGACAGTGCAGCATCTCTGAAAGTGTAGCATCTCTGACAGTGCAGTGTCTCTGACAGTGCAGTATCTCTGATAGTGCAGTATCTCTGACAGTGCAGCATCGCCGACAGTGCAGCATCTCCGACAGTGCAGTATCTCTGACAGTGCAGTATCTCTGACAGTGCAGCATCTCTGACAGTGCAGCATCTCTGACAGTGCAGCATCTCTGACAGTGCAACATCTCTGATAGTGCAGTATCTCTGAAAGTGTAGCATCACTGACAGTGCAGCATCTCTGACAGTGCAGCACCTCTGACAGTGCAGCATCTCTGAAAGTGTAGCATCTCTGACAGTGCAGTGTCTCTGACAGTGCTGTATCTCTGACAGTGCAGTATCTCTGACAGTGCAGCCTCTCAGACAGTGCAGCATCTCCGACAGTGCAGCAGCTCTTACAGTGTAGCATCTTGACAGTGCAGAATCTCTGACAGTGCAGTACCTCTGACAGTGCAGTATCTCTGACAGTGCAGCATCTCTGACAGAGCAGTACCTCTGACAGTGCAGCATCTCTGACAGTGCAGCATCTCTGACAGTGCAGTACCTCTGACAGTGCAGTATCTCTGACAGTGCAACATCTCTGACAGTGCAGCATCTCTGACAGTGCACTATCTCTGACAGTGCAGCATCTCTGACAGTGCAGTAACTCTGACAGTGCAGTATCTCTGACAGTGCAGCATCTCTGACAGTGCAGTAACTCTGACAGTGCAGTATCTCTGACAGTGCAGTATCTCTGACAGTGCAGTATCTCTGACAGTGCAGCATCTCTGACAGTGCAACATCTCTGACAGTGCAGTAACTCTGAAAATGCAGCATCTCTGACAGTGCAGTATCTCTGACAGTGCAGCATCTCTGACAGTGCAGTAACTCTGACAGTGCAGTATCTCTGACAGTGCAGTATCTCTGACAGTGCAGCAGCTCTGACAGTGCAGCAGCTCTGACAGTGCAGCACCTCTGACGGTGCAGTATCTCTGACAGTGCAGCATCTCAGACAGTGCAGCATCTCCGACACTGCAGCAGCTCTGACAGTGCAGCAGCTCTGACAGTGCAGCACCTCTGACCGTGCAGTATCTCTGACAGTGCAGCAGCTCTGACAGTGCAGCACCTCTGACAGTGCAGTATCTCTGACAGTGCAGCATCTCAGACAGTGCAGCATTTCCGACAGTGCAGCAGCTCTGACAGTGCAGCATCTCTGACAGTGCAGTATCTCTGACAGTGCAGCAGCTCTGACAGTGCAGCAGCTCTGACAGTGCAGCACCTCTGACAGTGCAGTATCTCTGACAGTGCAGCATCTCAGACAGTGCAGCAGCTCTGACAGTGCAGCACCTCTGACAGTGCAGTATCTCTGACAGTGCAGCATCTCAGACAGTGCAGCAGCTCTGACAGTGCAGCATCTCTGACAGTGCAGTATCTCTGACCGTGCAGCCTCTCCGACAGTGCAGTATCTCTGAAAGTGCAGCATCTCTGACAGTGCAGTATCTCTGACAGTGCAGTATCTCTGACAGTGCAGTATCTCTGACAGTGCAGCATCTCCGACAGTGCAGTATCTCTGACACTGCAGCATCTCTGACAGTGCAGCACCTCTGACAGTGCAGTATCTCTGAAAGTGCAGCATCTCTGACAGTGCAGTATCTCTGACAGTGCAGCATCTCTGACAGTGCAGCAGCTCTGACAGTGCAGTATCTCTGACAGTGCAGCATCTCTGACAGTGCAGTATCTCTGAAAGTGCAGTATCTCTGAAAGTGCAGCATCTCTGACAGTGCAGCATCTCCGACAGTGCAGTATCTCTGACACTGCAGCATCTCTGACAGTGCAGCATCTCTGACAGTGCAGTATCTCTGACAGTGCAGTATCTCTGACAGTGCAGTATCTCTGACACTGCAGCATCTCCGACAGTGCAGTATCTCTGACAGTGCAGTATCTCTGACACTGCAGCATCTCTGACAGTGCAGCATCTCTGACAGTGTAGTATCTCTGACACTGCAGTATCTCTGAAAGTGCAGTTTCTCTGACAGTGCAGTATCTCTGACAGTGCAGCATCTCCGACAGTGCAGTAACTCTGACAGTGCAGCATTTCTGACAGTGCAGCACCTCTGACAGTGCCGCATCTCTGACAGTGCAGCAGCTCTGACAGTGCAGCACCTCTGACAGTGCAGTGTCTCTGACAGTGCAGCAGCTCTGACAGTGCAGCATCTCTGACAGTGCAGCATAACTGACAGAGTAGCATCTTGACAGTACAGCATCTCTGACAGTGCAGCACCTCTGACAGTGCAGCATCTCTGACAGTGCAGCATAACTGACAGAGTAGCATCTTGACAGTACAGCATCTCTGACAGTGCAGCACCTCTGACAGTGCAGCATCTCTGACAGTGCAGCATCTCTGACAGTGCAGCATCTCTGAAAGTGTAGCATCTCTGACAGTGCAGTGTCTCTGACAGTGCAGTATCTCTGAAAGTGTAGCATCACTGACAGTGCAGCATCTCTGACAGTGCAGCACCTCTGACAGTGCAGCATCTCTGAAAGTGTAGCATCTCTGACAGTGCAGTGTCTCTGACAGTGCAGTATCTCTGACAGTGCAACATCTCTGACAGTGCAGTATCTCTGACAGTGCAGCATCTCCGACAGTGCAGCATCTCCGACAGTGCAGTATCTCTGACAGTGCAGCATCTCTGACAGTGCAGCATCTCTGACAGTGCAGCATCTCTGACAGTGCAACATCTCTGACAGTGCAGTATCTCTGACAGTGCATCATCTCTGACAGTGCAGCATCTCTGACAGTGCAGCATCTCCGACAGTGCAGTATCTCTGACAGTGCAGCATCTCTGACAGTGCAGCATCTCTGACAGTGCAGCATCTCTGACAGTGCAACATCTCTGACAGTGCAGTATCTCTGACAGTGCAGCATCTCTGACAGTGCAGCATCTCTGACAGTGCAGCATCTCTGACAGTGAAACATCTCTGACAGTGCAGTATCTCTGACAGTGCATCATCTCTGACAGTGCAGCATCTCTGACAGTGCAGCATTTCTGACAATGCAGCATCCCTGACAGTGCAACATCTCTGACAGTGCAGCATCTCTGACAGTGCAGCATCTCCGACAGTGCAGGACCTCTGACAGTGCAGCACCTCTGACAGTGCAGTATCTCTGACAGTGCAGCATCTCTGACAGTGCAGCATCTCTGACAGTGCAGAATCTCTGACAGTGCAGTACCTCTGACAGTGCAGTATCTCTGACAGTGTAGCAGCTCTGACAGTGCAGTATCTCTGACAGTGCAGCATCTCTGACAGTGCAGCATCTCTGACAATGCAGCAGCTCTCACAGTGCAGCATCTCTGACAGTGCAGCATCTCAGACAGTGCAGCATCTCCGACAGTGCAGCAGCTCTGACAGTGTAGCATCTTGACAGTGCAGAATCTCTGACAGTGCAGTACCTCTGACAGTGCAGTATCTCTGACAGTGCAGCATCTCTGACAGAGCAGTACCTCTGACAGTGCAGCATCTCTGACAGTGCAGCATCTCTGACAGTGCAGTACCTCTGACAGTGCAGTATCTCTGACAGTGCAGCATTTCTGACAGTGCAGTACCTCTGACAGTGCAGCAGCTCTGACAGTGCAGTATCTCCGACAGTGCAGTATCTCTGACAGTGCAGTATCTCGGACAGTGCAGCATCTCTGACAATGCAGCAGCTCTGACAGTGCAGCATCTCTGACAGTGCAGCACCTTTGTCAGTGCAGTACGTCTGACAGTGCAGAATCTCTGACAGTGCAGCATCTCAGACAGTGCAGTATCTCCGACAGTGCAGCAGCTCTGACAGTGCAGGACCTCTGTCAGTGCAGTACCTCTTACAGTGTAGCATCTCTGACAGTGCAGCATCTCCGACAGTGCAGGACCTCTGACAGTGCAGCATCTCTGACCGTGCGGCATCTCCGACAGTGCAGGACCTCTGACAGTGCAGCATCTCTGACAGAGCAGCATCTCCGACAGTGCAGTATCTCTGACAGTGCAGCATCTCTGACAATGCAGCATCTCTGACAGTGCAGTATCTCTGACAGAGCAGCATCTCCGACAGTGCAGCTTCTCTGACAGTGCAGCATCTCCGACAGTGCAGGACCTCTGACAGTGCAGTATCTCTGACAGTGCAGCATCTCTGACAATGCAGCATCTCTGACAGTGCAGTATCTCTGACAGTGCAGTATCTCTGACACTGCAGCATCTCTGACAGTGCAGCATTTCTGACAATGCTATACTTTAACAGTGCAGCATTTCTTACAGTTAAGCATCCCTGACAGTGCTGCATCTCTGACAGTGCAGCACCTCTGACAGTGAAGCATCTCTGAAAGTGCAGTATCTCTGACAGTGCAGCAGTTCTGACAGTGCAGCATCTCTGACAGTGCAGCATCTCTTACAGTGCAGTAACTCTGACAGTGAAGCATCTCTGACAGTGCAGTATCTCCGACAGTGCAGCAGTTCTGACAGTGCAGCATCTCTGACAGTGAAGCATCTCTGACAGTGCAGTAACTCTGACAGTGCAGTATCTCTGACAGTGCAGCATCTTGACAGTGCAGTATCTCTGACAGTGCAACATCTCTGACAGTGCAGCATCTCTGACAGTGCAGCATCTCTGACAATGCAGCAGCTCTCACAGTGCAGCATCTCTGACAGTGCAGCACCTATGTCAGTGCAGTACGTCTGACAGTGCAGTATCTCTGACAGTGCAGCATCTCAGACAGTGCAGCATCTCCGACAGTGCAGCAGCTCTGACAGTGTAGCATCTTGACAGTGCAGCATCTCTGACAGTGCAGTATCTCTGACAGTGCAGCCTCTCTGACAGTGCAGTATCTCCGACAGTGCAGCATCTCTGACAGTGCAGTATCTCTGACACTGCAGCATCTCTGACAGTGCAGAATCTCTGACAGTGCAGTATCTCTGACAGTGCAGTATCTCTGACACTGCAGCATCTCCGACAGTGCAGTATCCCTGACAGTGCAGTATCTCTGACACTGCAGCATCTCTGACAGTGCAGCATCTCTGACACTGCAGTATCTCTGACAGTGCAGCATCTCTGACAGTGCAGCATCTCTGACAGTGCAGCATCTCTGACAGTGCAGCATCTCTGACAGTGCAGTATCTCTGACAGTGCAGTATCTCTGACAGTGCAGGACCTCTGACAGTGCAGTACCTCTGACAGTGTAGCATCTCTGACAGTGCAGCATCACTGACAGTGCAGGACCTCTGACAGTGCAGCATCTCTGACCGTGCAGCATCTCCGACAGTGTAGCATCTCTGACAGTGCAGCATCTCTGACAGTGCAGGACCTCTGACAGTGCAGCATCTCTGACCGTGCAGCATCTCTGACAGTGCAGTATCTCTGACAGTGCAGTATCTCTGACAGTGCAGGACCTCTGACAGTGCAGCATCTCTGACCGTGTAGCATCTCTGACAGTGCAGCATCTCTGACAGTGCAGCACCTCTGACAGTGTAGCATCTCTGACAGTGCAGCATCTCTGACAGTGCAGGACCTCTGACAGTGCAGCATCTCTGACAGTGCAGCATCTCCGACAGTGCAGCATCTCTGACAGTGCAGCATCTCCGACAGTGCAGTATCTCTGTTCACTGCAGCATCTCTGACAGTG
Source organism: Scyliorhinus torazame (assembly GCF_047496885.1). NCBI lineage: Eukaryota > Metazoa > Chordata > Chondrichthyes > Carcharhiniformes > Scyliorhinidae > Scyliorhinus > Scyliorhinus torazame. The sequence goes on from NW_027308943.1 coordinate 11,846, forward strand.
CAGTATCTCTGACAGTGCAGTATCTATGACAGTGCAGTATCTCTGACAGTGCAGTATCTCTGACACTGCAGCACCTCCGACAGTGCAGTATCTCTGACAGTGCAGTATCTCTGACACTGCCGCATCTCTGACAGTGCAGCATCTCTGACAGTGCAGCATCTCTGACAGTGCAGTATCTCTGACAGTGCATTATCTCTGACAGTGCAGCATCTCTGACAGTGCAGCATCTCCGATAGTGCAGGACCTCTGACAGTGCAGTATCTCTGACACTGCAGCATCTCCGACAGTGCAGTATCTCTGACAGTGCAGTATCTCTGACAGTGCAGTATCTCTGACACTGCAGCATCTCCACAGTGCAGTATCTCTGACAGTGCAGTTTCTCTCACACTGCAGCATCTCTGACAATGCAGTATCTCTGACAGTGCAGTATCTCTGACAGTGCAGGACCTCTGACAGTGCAGCATCTCCGACAGTGCAGGACCTCTGACAGTGCAGCATCTCTGACAGTGCAGCATCTCTGACAATGCAGTGCCTTAACACTGCAGCATTTCTGATAGTGCGGTATCCCTTACAGTGAAGCATCTCTGACAGTGCAGCATCTCTGACAATGCTGTACTTTAACAGTGCAGCATTTCTTACAGTTAAGCATCCCTGACAGTGCTGCATCTCTGACAGTGCAACATCTCTGACAGTGCAGCATCTCTGACAGTGCAGTATCTCTGACAGTGCAGCAGTTCTGACAGTGCAGCATCTCTGACAATGCAGCATCTCTGACAGTGCAGCATCTCTGACATGCAGTAACTCTGACAGTGCAGTATCTCTGACAGTGCAGAAGTTCTGACAGTGTAACATCTCCGACAGTGCAGTAACTCTGACAGTGCAGTATCTCTGACAGTGTAGCAGTTCTGACAGTGCAGCATCTCTGACAGTTCAGCAGTTCTGACAGTGCAGCATCTCTGACAGTGCAGTAACTCTGACAATGCAGCATCTCTGACAGTGCAGCAGTTCTGACAGTGCAGCATCTCTGACAGTGCAGTAACTCTGACAGTGCAGTATCTCTGACAGTGCAGCAGTTGTGACAGTGCAGCATCTCTGACAATGCAGCATCTCTGACAGTGCAGCATCTCTGACAGTGCAGTAACTCTGACAGTGCAGCAGTTCTGACAGTCCAGCATCTCTGACAGTGCGGCAGTTCTGACAGTGCAACATCTCCGACATTGCAGTAACTCTGACAGTGCAGTATCTCTGACAGTGCAGCAGTTCTGACAGTGCAGCTTCTCTGACAGTGCAGCAGTTCTGACAGTGCAGCATCTCTGACTGCAGCATCTCTGACTGCAGCATCTCTGACAGTGCAGCATCTCTGACAGTGCAGTACCTCTGACAGTGCAGGACCTCTGACAGTGCAGTATCTCTGACAGTGCAGGACCTCTGACAGTGCAGCATCTCTGACAGTTCAGCATCTCTGACAGTGCAGTACCTTAACAGTGCAGCATTTCTAACAGTGCAGTATCTCTGACAGTGCAGGACCTCTGACCGTGCAGCACCTCCGACAGTGCAGTACCTCTGACAGTGCAGTATCTCTGACAGTGCAGCAGCTCTGACAGTGCAGTATCTCTGACAGTGCAGTATCTCTGACAGTGCAGCCCCTCTGACAGTGCAGCATCTCTGACAGTGCAGTATCTCTGACAGTGCAGGACCTCTGACAGTGCAGCATCTCTGACAGTGCAGTACCTTAACAGTGCAGCATTTCTAACAGTGCAGTATCTCTGACAGTGCAGGACCTCTGACCGTGCAGCACCTCCGACAGTGCAGTACCTCTGACAGTGCAGTATCTCTGACAGTGCAGCAGCTCTGACAGTGCAGCATCTCTGACAGTGCAGTAACTCTGACAGTGCAGTATCTCTGACAGTGCAGCATCTTGACAGTGCAGTATCTCTGACAGTGCAACATCTCTGACAGTGCAGCATCTCTGACAGTGCAGCATCTCTGACAATGCAGCAGCTCTCACAGTGCAGCATCTCTGACAGTGCAGCACCTATGTCAGTGCAGTACGTCTGACAGTGCAGTATCTCTGACAGTGCAGCATCTCAGACAGTGCAGCATCTCCGACAGTGCAGCAGCTCTGACAGTGTAGCATCTTGACAGTGCAGCATCTCTGACAGTGCAGTATCTCTGACAGTGCAGCCTCTCTGACAGTGCAGTATCTCCGACAGTGCAGCATCTCTGACAGTGCAGTATCTCTGACACTGCAGCATCTCTGACAGTGCAGAATCTCTGACAGTGCAGTATCTCTGACAGTGCAGTATCTCTGACACTGCAGCATCTCCGACAGTGCAGTATCCCTGACAGTGCAGTATCTCTGACACTGCAGCATCTCTGACAGTGCAGCATCTCTGACACTGCAGTATCTCTGACAGTGCAGCATCTCTGACAGTGCAGCATCTCTGACAGTGCAGCATCTCTGACAGTGCAGCATCTCTGACAGTGCAGTATCTCTGACAGTGCAGTATCTCTGACAGTGCAGGACCTCTGACAGTGCAGTACCTCTGACAGTGTAGCATCTCTGACAGTGCAGCATCACTGACAGTGCAGGACCTCTGACAGTGCAGCATCTCTGACCGTGCAGCATCTCCGACAGTGTAGCATCTCTGACAGTGCAGCATCTCTGACAGTGCAGGACCTCTGACAGTGCAGCATCTCTGACCGTGCAGCATCTCTGACAGTGCAGTATCTCTGACAGTGCAGTATCTCTGACAGTGCAGGACCTCTGACAGTGCAGCATCTCTGACCGTGTAGCATCTCTGACAGTGCAGCATCTCTGACAGTGCAGCACCTCTGACAGTGTAGCATCTCTGACAGTGCAGCATCTCTGACAGTGCAGGACCTCTGACAGTGCAGCATCTCTGACAGTGCAGCATCTCCGACAGTGCAGCATCTCTGACAGTGCAGCATCTCCGACAGTGCAGTATCTCTGTTCACTGCAGCATCTCTGACAGTGCAGTATCTCTGACAGTGCAGTATCTATGACAGTGCAGTATCTCTGACAGTGCAGTATCTCTGACACTGCAGCACCTCCGACAGTGCAGTATCTCTGACAGTGCAGTATCTCTGACACTGCCGCATCTCTGACAGTGCAGCATCTCTGACAGTGCAGCATCTCTGACAGTGCAGTATCTCTGACAGTGCATTATCTCTGACAGTGCAGCATCTCTGACAGTGCAGCATCTCCGATAGTGCAGGACCTCTGACAGTGCAGTATCTCTGACACTGCAGCATCTCCGACAGTGCAGTATCTCTGACAGTGCAGTATCTCTGACAGTGCAGTATCTCTGACACTGCAGCATCTCCACAGTGCAGTATCTCTGACAGTGCAGTTTCTCTCACACTGCAGCATCTCTGACAATGCAGTATCTCTGACAGTGCAGTATCTCTGACAGTGCAGGACCTCTGACAGTGCAGCATCTCCGACAGTGCAGGACCTCTGACAGTGCAGCATCTCTGACAGTGCAGCATCTCTGACAATGCAGTGCCTTAACACTGCAGCATTTCTGATAGTGCGGTATCCCTTACAGTGAAGCATCTCTGACAGTGCAGCATCTCTGACAATGCTGTACTTTAACAGTGCAGCATTTCTTACAGTTAAGCATCCCTGACAGTGCTGCATCTCTGACAGTGCAACATCTCTGACAGTGCAGCATCTCTGACAGTGCAGTATCTCTGACAGTGCAGCAGTTCTGACAGTGCAGCATCTCTGACAATGCAGCATCTCTGACAGTGCAGCATCTCTGACATGCAGTAACTCTGACAGTGCAGTATCTCTGACAGTGCAGAAGTTCTGACAGTGTAACATCTCCGACAGTGCAGTAACTCTGACAGTGCAGTATCTCTGACAGTGTAGCAGTTCTGACAGTGCAGCATCTCTGACAGTTCAGCAGTTCTGACAGTGCAGCATCTCTGACAGTGCAGTAACTCTGACAATGCAGCATCTCTGACAGTGCAGCAGTTCTGACAGTGCAGCATCTCTGACAGTGCAGTAACTCTGACAGTGCAGTATCTCTGACAGTGCAGCAGTTGTGACAGTGCAGCATCTCTGACAATGCAGCATCTCTGACAGTGCAGCATCTCTGACAGTGCAGTAACTCTGACAGTGCAGCAGTTCTGACAGTCCAGCATCTCTGACAGTGCGGCAGTTCTGACAGTGCAACATCTCCGACATTGCAGTAACTCTGACAGTGCAGTATCTCTGACAGTGCAGCAGTTCTGACAGTGCAGCTTCTCTGACAGTGCAGCAGTTCTGACAGTGCAGCATCTCTGACTGCAGCATCTCTGACTGCAGCATCTCTGACAGTGCAGCATCTCTGACAGTGCAGTACCTCTGACAGTGCAGGACCTCTGACAGTGCAGTATCTCTGACAGTGCAGGACCTCTGACAGTGCAGCATCTCTGACAGTTCAGCATCTCTGACAGTGCAGTACCTTAACAGTGCAGCATTTCTAACAGTGCAGTATCTCTGACAGTGCAGGACCTCTGACCGTGCAGCACCTCCGACAGTGCAGTACCTCTGACAGTGCAGTATCTCTGACAGTGCAGCAGCTCTGACAGTGCAGTATCTCTGACAGTGCAGTATCTCTGACAGTGCAGCCCCTCTGACAGTGCAGCATCTCTGACAGTGCAGTATCTCTGACAGTGCAGGACCTCTGACAGTGCAGCATCTCTGACAGTGCAGTACCTTAACAGTGCAGCATTTCTAACAGTGCAGTATCTCTGACAGTGCAGGACCTCTGACCGTGCAGCACCTCCGACAGTGCAGTACCTCTGACAGTGCAGTATCTCTGACAGTGCAGCAGCTCTGACAGTGCAGCATCTCTGACAGTGCAGCAGTTCTGACAGTGCAGCTTCTCTGACAGAGCAGCAGTTCTGACAGTGCAGCATCTCTGACAGTGCAGCATCTCTGACAGTGCAGTATCTCTGACAGTGCAGGACCTCTGACAGTGCAGCATCTCTGACAGTGCAGTACCTCTGACAGTGTAGTATCTCTGACAGTGCAGCAGCTCTGACAGTGCAGTATCTCTGACAGTGCAGCAGTTCTTACAGTGCAGCTTCTCTGACAGTGCAGCAGTTCTCACAGTGCAGCATCTCTGACAGTGCAGTAACTCTGACAGTGCAGTATCTCTGACAGTGCAGCAGTTCTGACAGTGCAGCATCTCTGACAATGCAGCATCTCTGACAGTGCAGCATCTCTGACATGCAGTAACTCTGACAGTGCAGTATCTCGGACAATGCAGCAGTTCTGACAGTGCAGCATCTCTGACAGTGCAGAAGTTCTGACAGTGCAACATCTCCGACAGTGCAGTAACTCTGACAGTGCAGTATCTCTGACAGTGTAGCAGTTCTGACAGTGCAGCATCTCTGACAGTGTAGTAACTCTGACAATGCAGCATCTCTGATAGTGCAGCAGTTCTGACAGTGCAGCATCTCTGACAGTGCAGTAACTCTGACAGTGCAGTATCTCTGACAGTGCAGCAGTTGTGACAGTGCAGCATCTCTGACAATGCAGCATCTCTGACAGTGCAGCATCTCTGACAGTGCAGTAACTCTGACAGTGCAGCAGTTCTGACAGTGCAGCATCTCTGACAGTGCGGCAGTTCTGACAGTGCAGCATCTCTGACAGTGCAGCATCTCTGACAGTGCAGTATCTCTGACAGTGCAGGACCTCTGACAGTGCAGCATCTCTGACAGTGCAGCATCTCTGACAGTGCAGTACCTTAACAGTGCAGCATTTCTAACAGTGCAGTATCTCTGACAGTGCAGGACCTCTGACCGTGCAGCACGTCCGACAGTGCAGTACCTCTGACAGTGCAGTATCTCTGACAGTGTAGCAGCTCTGACAGTGCAGTATCTCTGACAGTGCAGCATCTCTGACAGTGCAGCACCTCTGACAGTGCAGCATCTCTGACAGTGCAGTATCTCTGACAGTGCAGGACCTCTGACAGTGCAGCATCTCTGACAGTGCAGCATCTCTGACAGTGCAGTACCTTAACAGTGCAGCATTTCTAACAGTGCAGTATCTCTGCAGTGCAGGACCTCTGACCGTGCAGCACCTCCGACAGAGCAGTACCTCTGACAGTGCAGTATCTCTGACAGTGCATCAGCTCTGACAGTGCAGTATCTCTGACAGTGCAGCATCTCTGACAGTGCCGCAGCTCTGACAGTGCAGCAGCTCTGACAGTGCAGTATCTCTGACAGTGCAGCAGCTCTGACAGTGCAGTATCTCTGACAGTGCAGCATCTCTGACAGTGCAGCACCTCTGACAGTGCAGCATCTCTGACAGTGCAGTATCTCTGACAGTGCAGGACCTCTGACAGTGCAGCATCTCTGACAGTGCAGTATCTCTGACAGAGCAGCATCTCCGACAGTGCAGCTTCTCTGACAGTGCAGCATCTCCGACAGTGCAGGACCTCTGACAGTGCAGTATCTCTGACAGTGCAGCATCTCTGACAATGCAGCATCTCTGACAGTGCAGTATCTCTGACAGTGCAGTATCTCTGACACTGCAGCATCTCTGACAGTGCAGCATTTCTGACAATGCTATACTTTAACAGTGCAGCATTTCTTACAGTTAAGCATCCCTGACAGTGCTGCATCTCTGACAGTGCAGCACCTCTGACAGTGAAGCATCTCTGAAAGTGCAGTATCTCTGACAGTGCAGCAGTTCTGACAGTGCAGCATCTCTGACAGTGCAGCATCTCTTACAGTGCAGTAACTCTGACAGTGAAGCATCTCTGACAGTGCAGTATCTCCGACAGTGCAGCAGTTCTGACAGTGCAGCATCTCTGACAGTGAAGCATCTCTGACAGTGCAGTAACTCTGACAGTGCAGTATCTCTGACAGTGCAGCATCTTGACAGTGCAGTATCTCTGACAGTGCAACATCTCTGACAGTGCAGCATCTCTGACAGTGCAGCATCTCTGACAATGCAGCAGCTCTCACAGTGCAGCATCTCTGACAGTGCAGCACCTATGTCAGTGCAGTACGTCTGACAGTGCAGTATCTCTGACAGTGCAGCATCTCAGACAGTGCAGCATCTCCGACAGTGCAGCAGCTCTGACAGTGTAGCATCTTGACAGTGCAGCATCTCTGACAGTGCAGTATCTCTGACAGTGCAGCCTCTCTGACAGTGCAGTATCTCCGACAGTGCAGCATCTCTGACAGTGCAGTATCTCTGACACTGCAGCATCTCTGACAGTGCAGAATCTCTGACAGTGCAGTATCTCTGACAGTGCAGTATCTCTGACACTGCAGCATCTCCGACAGTGCAGTATCCCTGACAGTGCAGTATCTCTGACACTGCAGCATCTCTGACAGTGCAGCATCTCTGACACTGCAGTATCTCTGACAGTGCAGCATCTCTGACAGTGCAGCATCTCTGACAGTGCAGCATCTCTGACAGTGCAGCATCTCTGACAGTGCAGTATCTCTGACAGTGCAGTATCTCTGACAGTGCAGGACCTCTGACAGTGCAGTACCTCTGACAGTGTAGCATCTCTGACAGTGCAGCATCACTGACAGTGCAGGACCTCTGACAGTGCAGCATCTCTGACCGTGCAGCATCTCCGACAGTGTAGCATCTCTGACAGTGCAGCATCTCTGACAGTGCAGGACCTCTGACAGTGCAGCATCTCTGACCGTGCAGCATCTCTGACAGTGCAGTATCTCTGACAGTGCAGTATCTCTGACAGTGCAGGACCTCTGACAGTGCAGCATCTCTGACCGTGTAGCATCTCTGACAGTGCAGCATCTCTGACAGTGCAGCACCTCTGACAGTGTAGCATCTCTGACAGTGCAGCATCTCTGACAGTGCAGGACCTCTGACAGTGCAGCATCTCTGACAGTGCAGCATCTCCGACAGTGCAGCATCTCTGACAGTGCAGCATCTCCGACAGTGCAGTATCTCTGTTCACTGCAGCATCTCTGACAGTGCAGTATCTCTGACAGTGCAGTATCTCTGACAGTGCAGTATCTCTGACAGTGCAGTATCTCTGACACTGCAGCACCTCCGACAGTGCAGTATCTCTGACAGTGCAGTATCTCTGACACTGCCGCATCTCTGACAGTGCAGCATCTCTGACAGTGCAGCATCTCTGACAGTGCAGTATCTCTGACAGTGCATTATCTCTGACAGTGCAGCATCTCTGACAGTGCAGCATCTCCGATAGTGCAGGACCTCTGACAGTGCAGTATCTCTGACACTGCAGCATCTCCGACAGTGCAGTATCTCTGACAGTGCAGTATCTCTGACAGTGCAGTATCTCTGACACTGCAGCATCTCCACAGTGCAGTATCTCTGACAGTGCAGTTTCTCTCACACTGCAGCATCTCTGACAATGCAGTATCTCTGACAGTGCAGTATCTCTGACAGTGCAGGACCTCTGACAGTGCAGCATCTCCGACAGTGCAGGACCTCTGACAGTGCAGCATCTCTGACAGTGCAGCATCTCTGACAATGCAGTGCCTTAACACTGCAGCATTTCTGATAGTGCGGTATCCCTTACAGTGAAGCATCTCTGACAGTGCAGCATCTCTGACAATGCTGTACTTTAACAGTGCAGCATTTCTTACAGTTAAGCATCCCTGACAGTGCTGCATCTCTGACAGTGCAACATCTCTGACAGTGCAGCATCTCTGACAGTGCAGTATCTCTGACAGTGCAGCAGTTCTGACAGTGCAGCATCTCTGACAATGCAGCATCTCTGACAGTGCAGCATCTCTGACATGCAGTAACTCTGACAGTGCAGTATCTCTGACAGTGCAGAAGTTCTGACAGTGTAACATCTCCGACAGTGCAGTAACTCTGACAGTGCAGTATCTCTGACAGTGTAGCAGTTCTGACAGTGCAGCATCTCTGACAGTTCAGCAGTTCTGACAGTGCAGCATCTCTGACAGTGCAGTAACTCTGACAATGCAGCATCTCTGACAGTGCAGCAGTTCTGACAGTGCAGCATCTCTGACAGTGCAGTAACTCTGACAGTGCAGTATCTCTGACAGTGCAGCAGTTGTGACAGTGCAGCATCTCTGACAATGCAGCATCTCTGACAGTGCAGCATCTCTGACAGTGCAGTAACTCTGACAGTGCAGCAGTTCTGACAGTCCAGCATCTCTGACAGTGCGGCAGTTCTGACAGTGCAACATCTCCGACATTGCAGTAACTCTGACAGTGCAGTATCTCTGACAGTGCAGCAGTTCTGACAGTGCAGCTTCTCTGACAGTGCAGCAGTTCTGACAGTGCAGCATCTCTGACTGCAGCATCTCTGACTGCAGCATCTCTGACAGTGCAGCATCTCTGACAGTGCAGTACCTCTGACAGTGCAGGACCTCTGACAGTGCAGTATCTCTGACAGTGCAGGACCTCTGACAGTGCAGCATCTCTGACAGTGCAGCATCTCTGACAGTGCAGTACCTTAACAGTGCAGCATTTCTAACAGTGCAGTATCTCTGACAGTGCAGGACCTCTGACCGTGCAGCACCTCCGACAGTGCAGTACCTCTGACAGTGCAGTATCTCTGACAGTGCAGCAGCTCTGACAGTGCAGTATCTCTGACAGTGCAGTATCTCTGACAGTGCAGCATCTCTGACAGTGCAGTATCTCTGACAGTGCAGGACCTCTGACAGTGCAGCATCTCTGACAGTGCAGTACCTTAACAGTGCAGCATTTCTAACAGTGCAGTATCTCTGACAGTGCAGGACCTCTGACCGTGCAGCACCTCCGACAGTGCAGTACCTCTGACAGTGCAGTATCTCTGACAGTGCAGCAGCTCTGACAGTGCAGCATCTCTGACAGTGCAGCAGTTCTGACAGTGCAGCTTCTCTGACAGAGCAGCAGTTCTGACAGTGCAGCATCTCTGACAGTGCAGCATCTCTGACAGTGCAGTATCTCTGACAGTGCAGGACCTCTGACAGTGCAGCATCTCTGACAGTGCAGTACCTCTGACAGTGTAGTATCTCTGACAGTGCAGCAGCTCTGACAGTGCAGTATCTCTGACAGTGCAGCAGTTCTTACAGTGCAGCTTCTCTGACAGTGCAGCAGTTCTCACAGTGCAGCATCTCTGACAGTGCAGTAACTCTGACAGTGCAGTATCTCTGACAGTGCAGCAGTTCTGACAGTGCAGCATCTCTGACAATGCAGCATCTCTGACAGTGCAGCATCTCTGACATGCAGTAACTCTGACAGTGCAGTATCTCGGACAATGCAGCAGTTCTGACAGTGCAGCATCTCTGACAGTGCAGAAGTTCTGACAGTGCAACATCTCCGACAGTGCAGTAACTCTGACAGTGCAGTATCTCTGACAGTGTAGCAGTTCTGACAGTGCAGCATCTCTGACAGTGTAGTAACTCTGACAATGCAGCATCTCTGATAGTGCAGCAGTTCTGACAGTGCAGCATCTCTGACAGTGCAGTATCTCTGACAGTGCAGCAGTTGTGACAGTGCAGCATCTCTGACAATGCAGCATCTCTGACAGTGCAGCATCTCTGACAGTGCAGTAACTCTGACAGTGCAGCAGTTCTGACAGTGCAGCATCTCTGACAGTGCGGCAGTTCTGACAGTGCAGCATCTCTGACAGTGCAGCATCTCTGACAGTGCAGTATCTCTGACAGTGCAGGACCTCTGACAGTGCAGCATCTCTGACAGTGCAGCATCTCTGACAGTGCAGTACCTTAACAGTGCAGCATTTCTAACAGTGCAGTATCTCTGACAGTGCAGGACCTCTGACCGTGCAGCACGTCCGACAGTGCAGTACCTCTGACAGTGCAGTATCTCTGACAGTGTAGCAGCTCTGACAGTGCAGTATCTCTGACAGTGCAGCATCTCTGACAGTGCAGCACCTCTGACAGTGCAGCATCTCTGACAGTGCAGTATCTCTGACAGTGCAGGACCTCTGACAGTGCAGCATCTCTGACAGTGCAGCATCTCTGACAGTGCAGTACCTTAACAGTGCAGCATTTCTAACAGTGCAGTATCTCTGCAGTGCAGGACCTCTGACCGTGCAGCACCTCCGACAGAGCAGTACCTCTGACAGTGCAGTATCTCTGACAGTGCATCAGCTCTGACAGTGCAGTATCTCTGACAGTGCAGCATCTCTGACAGTGCCGCAGCTCTGACAGTGCAGCAGCTCTGACAGTGCAGTATCTCTGACAGTGCAGCAGCTCTGACAGTGCAGTATCTCTGACAGTGCAGCATCTCTGACAGTGCAGCACCTCTGACAGTGCAGCATCTCTGACAGTGCAGTATCTCTGACAGTGCAGGACCTCTGACAGTGCAGCATCTCTGACAGTGCAGTACCTTAACAGTGCAGCATTTCTAACAGTGCAGTATCTCTGACAGTGCAGGACCTCTGACCGTGCAGCACCTCCGACAGTGCAGTACCTCTGACAGTGCAGTATCTCTGACAGTGCAGCAGCTCTGACAGTGCAGCATCTCTGACAGTGCAGCAGTTCTGACAGTGCAGCATCTCTGACAGTGCAGCATCTCTGACAGTGCAGTATCTCTGACAGTGCAGGACCTCTGACAGTGCAGCATCTCTGACAGTGCAGTACCTCTGACAGTGTAGTATCTCTGACAGTGCAGCAGCTCTGACAGTGCAGTATCTCTGACAGTGCAGCAGTTCTTACAGTGCAGCTTCTCTGACAGTGCAGCAGTTCTCACAGTGCAGCATCTCTGACAGTGCAGTATCTCTGACAGTGCAGCAGTTCTGACAGTGCAGTAACTCTGACAGTGCAGTATCTCTGACAGTGCAGCAGTTCTGACAGTGCAGCATCTCTGACAATGCAGCATCTCTGACAGTGCAGCATCTCTGACATGCAGTAACTCTGACAGTGCAGTATCTCGGACAATGCAGCAGTTCTGACAGTGCAGCATCTCTGACAGTGCAGAAGTTCTGACAGTGCAACATCTCTGACAGTGCAGTATCTCTGACAGTGCAGCATCTCTGACAGTGCAGCAACTCTGACAGTGCAGTATCTCTGACAGTGCAGCAGTTGTGACAGTGCAGCATCTCTGACAATGCATCATCTCTGACAGTGCAGCATCTCTGGCAGTGCAGTAACTCTGACAGTGCAGCAGTTCTGACAGTGCAGCATCTCTGACAGTGCGGCAGTTCTGACAGTGCAGCATCTCTGACAGTGCAGCATCTCTGACAGTGCAGTATCTCTGACAGTGCAGGACCTCTGACAGTGCAGCATCTCTGACAGTGCAGCATCTCTGACAGTGCAGTACCTTAACAGTGCAGCATTTCTAACAGTGCAGTATCTCTGACAGTGCAGGACCTCTGACCGTGCAGCACCTCCGACAGTGCAGTACCTCTGACAGTGCAGTATCTCTGACAGTGCAGCAGCTCTGACAGTGCAGTATCTCTGACAGTGCAGCATCTCTGACAGTGCAGCACCTCTGACAGTGCAGCATCTCTGACAGTGCAGTATCTCTGACAGTGCAGGACCTCTGACAGTGCAGCATCTCTGACAGTGCAGCATCTCTGACAGTGCAGTACCTTAACAGTGCAGCATTTCTAACAGTGCAGTATCTCTGCAGTGCAGGACCTCTGACCGTGCAGCACCTCCGACAGAGCAGTACCTCTGACAGTGCAGTATCTCTGACAGTGCATCAGCTCTGACAGTGCAGTATGTCTGACAGTGCAGCATCTCTGACAGTGCCGCAGCTCTGACAGTGCAGCAGCTCTGACAGTGCAGTATCTCTGACAGTGCAGCATCTCTGACAGTGCAGCATCTCTGACAGTGCAGCAGCTCTGACAGTGCAACATCTCTGACAGTGCAACATCTCTGAAAGTGCAGGACCTCTGACACTGCAGCATCTCTGACAGTGCAGCATCTCTGACAGTGCAGTATCTCTGACAGTGCAGGACCTCTGACAGTGCAGCATCTCTGACAGTGCAGCATCTCTGACAGTGCAGTACCTTAACAGTGCAGCAGCTCTGACAGTGCAGTATCTCTGACAGTGCAGGACCTCTGACCGTGCAGCACCTCCGACAGTGCAGCAGTTCTGACAGTGTAGTATCTCTGACAGTGCAGCAGCTCTGACAGTGCAGTATCTCTGACAGTGCAGCAGTTCTGACTGTGCAGCTTCTCTGACAGTGCAGTATCTCTGACAGTGCAGCAGTTCTGACAGTGCAGTAACTCTGACAGTGCAGTATCTCTGACAGTGCAGCAGTTCTGACAGTACAGCATCTCTGAAAATGCAGCATCTCTGACAGTGCAGCATCTCTGACATGCAGTAACTCTGACAGTGCAGTATCTCGGACAATGCAGCAGTTCTGACAGTGCAGCATCTCTGACAGTGCAGAAGTTCTGACAGTGCAACATCTCCGACAGTGCAGTAACTCTGACAGTGCAGTATCTCTGACAGTGTAGCAGTTCTGACAGTGCAGCATCTCTGACAGTGTAGTAAATCTGACAATGCAGCATCTCTGACAGTGCGGCAGTTCTGACAGTGCAACATCTCCGACATTGCAGTAACTCTGACAGTGCAGTATCTCTGACAGTGCAGCAGTTCTGACAGTGCAGCTTCTCTGACAGTGCAGCAGTTCTGACAGTGCAGCATCTCTGACAGTGCAGCATCTCTGACAGTGCAGCATCTCTGACAGTGCAGTATCTCTGACAGTGCAGGACCTCTGACAGTGCAGCATCTCTGACAGTGCAGCATCTCTGACAGTGCAGTACCTTAACAGTGCAGCATTTCTAACAGTGCAGTATCTCTGACAGTGCAGGACCTCTGACCGTGCAGCACCTCCGACATTGCAGTACCTCTGACAGTGCAGTATCTCTGACAGTGCAGCAGCTCTGACAGTGCAGCATCTCTGACAGTGCAGCATGCTGACAGTGCAGTACCTTAACAGTGCAGCATTTCTAACAGTGCAGTATCTCTGACAGTGCAGGACCTCTGACCGTGCAGCACCTCCGACATTGCAGTACCTCTGACAGTGCAGTATCTCTGACAGTGCAGTATCTCTGACACTGTAGCACCTCTGACAGTGCAGCATATCTGACAGTGCAGTATCTCTGACAGTGCAGGACCTCTGACAGTGCAGCATCTCTGACAGTGCAGTATCTCTGACAGTGCAGGATCTCTGACAGTGCAGCATCTCTGACAGTGCAGCATCTCTGACAGTGCAGGACCTCTGACCGTGCAGCACCTCCGACTGTGCAGTACCTCTGACAGTGCAGTATCTCTGACAGTGCAGCAGCTCTGACAGTGCAGTATCTCTGACAGTGCAGCAGTTCTGACAGTGCAGCTTCTCTGACAGTGCAGCAGTTCTGACAGAGCATCATCTCTGACAGTGCAGCATCTCTGACAGTGCAGCATCTCTGACAGTGCAGCACCTCTGACAGTGCAGCATCTCTGACAGTGCAGCATCTCTGACAGTGCAGTATCTCTGACAGTGCAGCATCTCTGACAGTGCAGTATCTCTGACAGTGCAGGACCTCTGACAGTGCAGCATCTCTGACAGTGCAGCATCTCTGACAGTGCAGTACCTTAACAGTGCAGCATTTCTAACAGTGCAGTATCTCTGCAGTGCAGGACCTCTGACCGTGCAGCACCTCCGACAGAGCAGTACCTCTGACAGTGCAGTATCTCTGACAGTGCAGCAGCTCTGACAGTGCAGTATCTCTGACAGTGCAGCATCTCTGACAGTGCCGCTGCTCTGACAGTGCAACAGCTCTGACAGTGCAGTATCTCTGACAGTGCAGCATCTCTGACAGTGCAGCATCTCTGACAGTGCAGTGTCTCTGACAGTGCAGCATCTCTGACAGTCCAGCACCTCTGACAGTGCAGCAGCTCTGACAGTGCGGTATCTCTGACAGTGCATCATCTCTGACAGTGCAGCACCTCTGACAGTGCAGCATCTCTGACAGTGCAGTATCTCTGACAGTGCAGGACCTCTGACAGTGCAGCATCTCTGACAGTGCAGCATCTCTGACAGTGCAGTACCTTAACAGTGCAGCATTTCTAACAGTGCAGTATCTCTGACAGTGCAGCAGCTCTGACAGTGCAGTGTCTCTGACAGTGCAGCAGTTCTGACAGTGCAGCTTCTCTGACAGTGCAGCAGTTCTGACAGTGCAGCATCTCTTACAGTGCAGCATCTCTGACAGTGCAGTATCTCTGACAGTGCAGGACCTCTGACAGTGCAGCATCTCTGACAGTGCAGCATCTCTGACAGTGCAGAACCTTAACAGTGCAGCATTTCTAACAGTGCAGTATCTCTGACAGTGCAGTATCTCTGACAATGCAGCATCTCTGACAGTGCCGCAGCTCTGACAGTGCAGCAGCTCTGACAGTGCAGTATCTCTGACAGTGCAGCATCTCTGACAGTGCAGCATCTCTGACAGTGCAGCAGCTCTGACAGTGCACTATCTCTGACAGTGCAGCATCTCTGACAGTGCAGCACCTCTGACAGTGCAGTATCTCTGACAGTGCAGTATCTCTGAGAGTGCAGCATCTCCGAAAGTGCAGCATCTCTGACAGTGCAGTATCTCTGACAGTGCAGCATCTCTGACAGTGCAACATCTCTGACAGTGCAGCATCTCTGACAGTGCAGCATCTCTGACAGTGCAGCACCTCCGACAGTGCAGCATCTCTGACAGTGCAGTATCTCTGACAGTGCAGCAGTTCTGACAGTGCAGTACCTCTGACAGTGCAGCATCTCTGACAGTGCAGTACCTCTGACAGTGCAGTATCTCTGACAGTGCAGCAGCTCTGACAGTGCGGTATCTCTGACAACGCAGCACCTCTGTCAGTGCAGTACGTCTGACAGTGCAGTATCTCTGACAGTGCAGCATCTCAGACAGTGCAGCATCTCCGACAGTGCAGCAGCTCTGACAGTGTAGCATCTTGACAGTGCAGCATCTCTGACAGTGCAGTATCTCTGACAGTGCAGCATCTATGACAGTGCAGTATCTCTGACAGTGCAGTATCTCTGACAGTGCAGGACCTCTGACAGTGTAGCATCTCTGACAGTGCAGCATCTCCGAAAGTGCTGGACCTCTGACAGTGCAGCATCTCTGACCGTGCAGCATCTCCGACAGTGCTGCATCTCTGTCAGTGCAGCATCTCCGACAGTGCAGCATCTCCGACAGTGCTGCATCTCTGTCAGTGCAGCATCTCCGACAGTGCAGTATCTCTGACACTGCAGCATCTCTGACAGTGCAGCATCTCTGACAGTGCAGTATCTCTGACAGTGCAGTATCTCTGACACTGCAGCATCTCTGACAGTGCAGTATCTCCGACAGTGCAGTATCTCTGACACTGCAGTATCTCTGACAGTGCAGTATCTCTGACACTGCAGCATCTCTGACAGTGCAGTATCTCTGACAGTGCAGTATCTCTGACAGTGCAGCATCTCTGACAGTGCAGTATCTCTGACAGTGCAGCATCTCTGACAGTGCAGCATCTCTGACAGTGCAGCTCCTCTGACAGTGCAGTATCTCTGACAGTGCAGCATCTCCGACAGTGCAGCACCTCTGACAGTGCAGTATCTCTGACAGTGCAGCATCTCCGACAGTGCAGGACCTCTGACAGTGCAGCATCTCTGACAGTGCAGCATCTCTGACAGTGCAGTATCTCTGACACTGCAGCATCTCCGACAGTGCAGTATCTCTGACAGTGCAGTATCTCTGACAGTGCAGTATCTCTGACACTGCAGCATCTCCGACAGTGCAGTATCTCTGACAGTGCAGTATCTCTCAATCTGCAGCATCTCTGACAGTGCAGTATCTCTGACAGTGCAGTATCTCTGACAGTGCAGGACCTCTGACAGTGCAGCATCTCCGACAGTGCAGGACCTCTGACAGTGCAGGACCTCTGACAGTGCAGCATCTCTGACAGTGCAGTATCTCTGACATTGCAGTATCTCTGACAGTGCAGTATCTCTGACAGTGCAGTATCTCTGATAGTGCAGGGGTGTCATGGTGCCAGCAGTGATTAGCACTGGGGCTAAGTCGTTGAGGACCCGGGTTCGGATCCCGGTCCTGGGTCACTCTCCCTGTGGATCTTGCACATTCTCCCTGTGTTTACGTGGGTTTCACTCCCACAACCCAAAGACGTGCACATTAGGTTCAGTGGTCATGCTAAATTGCCCCATAAATGGAAAAAATATATAATTGGGTCGAGTAAATTTGAACTGAAACAAAAAACACTGACAGTGCAGCATCTCTGACAGTGCAGTATCTCTGACAGTGCAGCATCTCTGACAGTGCAGCACCCCTGACAGTGCAGCATCTCTGACAGTGCAGTATCTCTGACAGTGCAGCACCTCTGACAGTGCAGCATCTCTGACAGTGCAGCACCTCTGACAGTGCAGCATCTCTGACAGTGCAGCATCTCTGACAGTGCAGCACCTCTGACAGTGCAGCATCTCTGACAGTGCAGCACCTCTGACAGTGCAGCATCTCTGACAGTGCAGCATCTCTGACAGTGCAGCACCTCTGACAGTGCAGCATCTCTGACAGTGCAGTATCTCTGACAGTGCAGCACCTCTGACAGTGCAGCATCTCTGACAGTGCAGCATCTCTGACAGTGCAGCACCTCTGACAGTGCAGCATCTCTGACAGTGCAGCATCTCTGACAGTGCAGCACCTCTGACAGTGCAGCATCTCTGACAGTGCAGTATCTCTGACAGTGCAGCACGTCTGACAGTGCAGTATCTCTGACAGTGCAGCACCTCTGACAGTGCAGCATCTCTGACAGTGCAGTATCTCTGACAGTGCAGCACGTCTGACAGTGCAGCATCTCTGACAGTGCAGCATCTCTGACAGTGCAGCACCTCTGACAGTGCAGCATCTCTGACAGTGCAGTATCTCTGTCAGTGCAGCACATCTGACAGTGCAGCAGCTCTGACAGTGCAGCATCTCTGACAGTGCAGTATCTCAGACAGTGCAGCATCATTGACAGTGCCGCATCTCTGACAGTGCAGCATCTCTGACAGTGCAGCACCTCTGACAGTGCAGCATCTCTGACAGTGCAGTATCTCTGTCAGTGCAGCACGTCTGACAGTGCAGCAGCTCTGACAGTGCAGCATCTCTGACAGTGCAGGACCTCTGACAGTGCAGCATCTCTGACAGTGCAGCATCTCTGACAGTGCAGTACCTTAACAGTGCAGCATTTCTAACAGTGCAGTATCTCTGACAGTGCAGGACCTCTGACCGTGCAGCACCTCCGACAGTGCAGTACCTCTGACAGTGCAGTATCTCTGACAGTGCAGCAGCTCTGACAGTGCAGTATCTCTGACAGTGCAGCATCTCTGACAGTGCAGCACCTCTGACAGTGCAGCATCTCTGACAGTGCAGTATCTCTGACAGTGCAGGACCTCTGACAGTGCAGCATCTCTGACAGTGCAGCATCTCTGACAGTGCAGTACCTTAACAGTGCAGCATTTCTAACAGTGCAGTATCTCTGCAGTGCAGGACCTCTGACCGTGCAGCACCTCCGACAGAGCAGTACCTCTGACAGTGCAGTATCTCTGACAGTGCATCAGCTCTGACAGTGCAGTATGTCTGACAGTGCAGCATCTCTGACAGTGCCGCAGCTCTGACAGTGCAGCAGCTCTGACAGTGCAGTATCTCTGACAGTGCAGCATCTCTGACAGTGCAGCATCTCTGACAGTGCAGCAGCTCTGACAGTGCAACATCTCTGACAGTGCAACATCTCTGAAAGTGCAGGACCTCTGACACTGCAGCATCTCTGACAGTGCAGCATCTCTGACAGTGCAGTATCTCTGACAGTGCAGGACCTCTGACAGTGCAGCATCTCTGACAGTGCAGCATCTCTGACAGTGCAGTACCTTAACAGTGCAGCAGCTCTGACAGTGCAGTATCTCTGACAGTGCAGGACCTCTGACCGTGCAGCACCTCCGACAGTGCAGCAGTTCTGACAGTGTAGTATCTCTGACAGTGCAGCAGCTCTGACAGTGCAGTATCTCTGACAGTGCAGCAGTTCTGACTGTGCAGCTTCTCTGACAGTGCAGTATCTCTGACAGTGCAGCAGTTCTGACAGTGCAGTAACTCTGACAGTGCAGTATCTCTGACAGTGCAGCAGTTCTGACAGTACAGCATCTCTGAAAATGCAGCATCTCTGACAGTGCAGCATCTCTGACATGCAGTAACTCTGACAGTGCAGTATCTCGGACAATGCAGCAGTTCTGACAGTGCAGCATCTCTGACAGTGCAGAAGTTCTGACAGTGCAACATCTCCGACAGTGCAGTAACTCTGACAGTGCAGTATCTCTGACAGTGTAGCAGTTCTGACAGTGCAGCATCTCTGACAGTGTAGTAAATCTGACAATGCAGCATCTCTGACAGTGCGGCAGTTCTGACAGTGCAACATCTCCGACATTGCAGTAACTCTGACAGTGCAGTATCTCTGACAGTGCAGCAGTTCTGACAGTGCAGCTTCTCTGACAGTGCAGCAGTTCTGACAGTGCAGCATCTCTGACAGTGCAGCATCTCTGACAGTGCAGCATCTCTGACAGTGCAGTATCTCTGACAGTGCAGGACCTCTGACAGTGCAGCATCTCTGACAGTGCAGCATCTCTGACAGTGCAGTACCTTAACAGTGCAGCATTTCTAACAGTGCAGTATCTCTGACAGTGCAGGACCTCTGACCGTGCAGCACCTCCGACATTGCAGTACCTCTGACAGTGCAGTATCTCTGACAGTGCAGCAGCTCTGACAGTGCAGCATCTCTGACAGTGCAGCATGCTGACAGTGCAGTACCTTAACAGTGCAGCATTTCTAACAGTGCAGTATCTCTGACAGTGCAGGACCTCTGACCGTGCAGCACCTCCGACATTGCAGTACCTCTGACAGTGCAGTATCTCTGACAGTGCAGTATCTCTGACACTGTAGCACCTCTGACAGTGCAGCATATCTGACAGTGCAGTATCTCTGACAGTGCAGGACCTCTGACAGTGCAGCATCTCTGACAGTGCAGTATCTCTGACAGTGCAGGATCTCTGACAGTGCAGCATCTCTGACAGTGCAGCATCTCTGACAGTGCAGGACCTCTGACCGTGCAGCACCTCCGACTGTGCAGTACCTCTGACAGTGCAGTATCTCTGACAGTGCAGCAGCTCTGACAGTGCAGTATCTCTGACAGTGCAGCAGTTCTGACAGTGCAGCTTCTCTGACAGTGCAGCAGTTCTGACAGAGCATCATCTCTGACAGTGCAGCATCTCTGACAGTGCAGCATCTCTGACAGTGCAGCACCTCTGACAGTGCAGCATCTCTGACAGTGCAGCATCTCTGACAGTGCAGTATCTCTGACAGTGCAGCATCTCTGACAGTGCAGTATCTCTGACAGTGCAGGACCTCTGACAGTGCAGCATCTCTGACAGTGCAGCATCTCTGACAGTGCAGTACCTTAACAGTGCAGCATTTCTAACAGTGCAGTATCTCTGCAGTGCAGGACCTCTGACCGTGCAGCACCTCCGACAGAGCAGTACCTCTGACAGTGCAGTATCTCTGACAGTGCAGCAGCTCTGACAGTGCAGTATCTCTGACAGTGCAGCATCTCTGACAGTGCCGCTGCTCTGACAGTGCAACAGCTCTGACAGTGCAGTATCTCTGACAGTGCAGCATCTCTGACAGTGCAGCATCTCTGACAGTGCAGTGTCTCTGACAGTGCAGCATCTCTGACAGTCCAGCACCTCTGACAGTGCAGCAGCTCTGACAGTGCGGTATCTCTGACAGTGCATCATCTCTGACAGTGCAGCACCTCTGACAGTGCAGCATCTCTGACAGTGCAGTATCTCTGACAGTGCAGGACCTCTGACAGTGCAGCATCTCTGACAGTGCAGCATCTCTGACAGTGCAGTACCTTAACAGTGCAGCATTTCTAACAGTGCAGTATCTCTGACAGTGCAGCAGCTCTGACAGTGCAGTGTCTCTGACAGTGCAGCAGTTCTGACAGTGCAGCTTCTCTGACAGTGCAGCAGTTCTGACAGTGCAGCATCTCTTACAGTGCAGCATCTCTGACAGTGCAGTATCTCTGACAGTGCAGGACCTCTGACAGTGCAGCATCTCTGACAGTGCAGCATCTCTGACAGTGCAGAACCTTAACAGTGCAGCATTTCTAACAGTGCAGTATCTCTGACAGTGCAGTATCTCTGACAATGCAGCATCTCTGACAGTGCCGCAGCTCTGACAGTGCAGCAGCTCTGACAGTGCAGTATCTCTGACAGTGCAGCATCTCTGACAGTGCAGCATCTCTGACAGTGCAGCAGCTCTGACAGTGCACTATCTCTGACAGTGCAGCATCTCTGACAGTGCAGCACCTCTGACAGTGCAGTATCTCTGACAGTGCAGTATCTCTGAGAGTGCAGCATCTCCGAAAGTGCAGCATCTCTGACAGTGCAGTATCTCTGACAGTGCAGCATCTCTGACAGTGCAACATCTCTGACAGTGCAGCATCTCTGACAGTGCAGCATCTCTGACAGTGCAGCACCTCCGACAGTGCAGCATCTCTGACAGTGCAGTATCTCTGACAGTGCAGCAGTTCTGACAGTGCAGTACCTCTGACAGTGCAGCATCTCTGACAGTGCAGTACCTCTGACAGTGCAGTATCTCTGACAGTGCAGCAGCTCTGACAGTGCGGTATCTCTGACAACGCAGCACCTCTGTCAGTGCAGTACGTCTGACAGTGCAGTATCTCTGACAGTGCAGCATCTCAGACAGTGCAGCATCTCCGACAGTGCAGCAGCTCTGACAGTGTAGCATCTTGACAGTGCAGCATCTCTGACAGTGCAGTATCTCTGACAGTGCAGCATCTATGACAGTGCAGTATCTCTGACAGTGCAGTATCTCTGACAGTGCAGGACCTCTGACAGTGTAGCATCTCTGACAGTGCAGCATCTCCGAAAGTGCTGGACCTCTGACAGTGCAGCATCTCTGACCGTGCAGCATCTCCGACAGTGCTGCATCTCTGTCAGTGCAGCATCTCCGACAGTGCAGCATCTCCGACAGTGCTGCATCTCTGTCAGTGCAGCATCTCCGACAGTGCAGTATCTCTGACACTGCAGCATCTCTGACAGTGCAGCATCTCTGACAGTGCAGTATCTCTGACAGTGCAGTATCTCTGACACTGCAGCATCTCTGACAGTGCAGTATCTCCGACAGTGCAGTATCTCTGACACTGCAGTATCTCTGACAGTGCAGTATCTCTGACACTGCAGCATCTCTGACAGTGCAGTATCTCTGACAGTGCAGTATCTCTGACAGTGCAGCATCTCTGACAGTGCAGTATCTCTGACAGTGCAGCATCTCTGACAGTGCAGCATCTCTGACAGTGCAGCTCCTCTGACAGTGCAGTATCTCTGACAGTGCAGCATCTCCGACAGTGCAGCACCTCTGACAGTGCAGTATCTCTGACAGTGCAGCATCTCCGACAGTGCAGGACCTCTGACAGTGCAGCATCTCTGACAGTGCAGCATCTCTGACAGTGCAGTATCTCTGACACTGCAGCATCTCCGACAGTGCAGTATCTCTGACAGTGCAGTATCTCTGACAGTGCAGTATCTCTGACACTGCAGCATCTCCGACAGTGCAGTATCTCTGACAGTGCAGTATCTCTCAATCTGCAGCATCTCTGACAGTGCAGTATCTCTGACAGTGCAGTATCTCTGACAGTGCAGGACCTCTGACAGTGCAGCATCTCCGACAGTGCAGGACCTCTGACAGTGCAGGACCTCTGACAGTGCAGCATCTCTGACAGTGCAGTATCTCTGACATTGCAGTATCTCTGACAGTGCAGTATCTCTGACAGTGCAGTATCTCTGATAGTGCAGGGGTGTCATGGTGCCAGCAGTGATTAGCACTGGGGCTAAGTCGTTGAGGACCCGGGTTCGGATCCCGGTCCTGGGTCACTCTCCCTGTGGATCTTGCACATTCTCCCTGTGTTTACGTGGGTTTCACTCCCACAACCCAAAGACGTGCACATTAGGTTCAGTGGTCATGCTAAATTGCCCCATAAATGGAAAAAATATATAATTGGGTCGAGTAAATTTGAACTGAAACAAAAAACACTGACAGTGCAGCATCTCTGACAGTGCAGTATCTCTGACAGTGCAGCATCTCTGACAGTGCAGCACCCCTGACAGTGCAGCATCTCTGACAGTGCAGTATCTCTGACAGTGCAGCACCTCTGACAGTGCAGCATCTCTGACAGTGCAGCACCTCTGACAGTGCAGCATCTCTGACAGTGCAGCATCTCTGACAGTGCAGCACCTCTGACAGTGCAGCATCTCTGACAGTGCAGCACCTCTGACAGTGCAGCATCTCTGACAGTGCAGCATCTCTGACAGTGCAGCACCTCTGACAGTGCAGCATCTCTGACAGTGCAGTATCTCTGACAGTGCAGCACCTCTGACAGTGCAGCATCTCTGACAGTGCAGCATCTCTGACAGTGCAGCACCTCTGACAGTGCAGCATCTCTGACAGTGCAGCATCTCTGACAGTGCAGCACCTCTGACAGTGCAGCATCTCTGACAGTGCAGTATCTCTGACAGTGCAGCACGTCTGACAGTGCAGTATCTCTGACAGTGCAGCACCTCTGACAGTGCAGCATCTCTGACAGTGCAGTATCTCTGACAGTGCAGCACGTCTGACAGTGCAGCATCTCTGACAGTGCAGCATCTCTGACAGTGCAGCACCTCTGACAGTACAGCATCTCTGACAGTGCAGTATCTCTGTCAGTGCAGCACATCTGACAGTGCAGCAGCTCTGACAGTGCAGCATCTCTGACAGTGCAGTATCTCAGACAGTGCAGCATCATTGACAGTGCCGCATCTCTGACAGTGCAGCATCTCTGACAGTGCAGCACCTCTGACAGTGCAGCATCTCTGACAGTGCAGTATCTCTGTCAGTGCAGCACGTCTGACAGTGCAGCAGCTCTGACAGTGCAGCATCTCTGACAGTGCAGTATCTCTGACAGTGCAGCATCATTGACAGTGCCGCATCTCTGACAGTGCAGCATCATTGACAGTGCAGTATCTCTGACACTGCAGCATCTCCGACAGTGCAGTATCTCTGACAGTGCAGTATCTCTGACAATGCAGCATCGTTGACAATGCAGCATCTCTGACAGTGCAGCATCATTGACAGTGCAGTATCTCTGACACTGCAGCATCTCCGACAGTGCAGTATCTCTGACAGTGCAGTATCTCTGACAATGCAGCATCATTGACAATGCAGCATCTCTGACAGTGCAGCATCATTGACAGTGCAGTATCTCTGACACTGCAGCATCTCCGACAGTGCAGTATCTCTGACAGTGCAGCATCTCTGACAGTGCAGCAGCTCTGACAGTGCACTATCTCTGACAGTGCAGCATCTCTGACAGTGCAGCACCTCTGACAGTGCAGTATCTCTGACAGTGCAGCATCTCCGAAAGTGCAGCATCTCTGACAGTGCATTATCTCTGACAGTGTAGCATCTCTGACAGTGCAACATCTCTGACAGTGCAGCATCTCTGACAGTGCAGCATCTCTGACAGTGCAACATCTCTGACAGTGCAGTATCTCTGACAGTGCAGCATCGCTGACAGTGCAACATCTCTGACAGTGCAACATCTCTGACAGTGCAGCATTTCTGACAGTGCAGCACCTCCGACAGTGCAGCATCTCTGACAGTGCAACATCTCTGACAGTGCAGCATCTCTGACAGTGCAGCAGTTCTGACAGTGCAGTTCCTCTGACAGTGCAGCATCTCTGACAGTGCAGTACCTCTGACAGTGCAGTATCTCTGACAGTGCAGCAGCTCTGACAGTGCAGCATCTCTGACCGTGCGGTATCTCTGATAACGCAGCACCTCTGTCAGTGCAGTACGTCTGACAGTGCAGTATCTCTGACAGTGCAGCATCTCAGACAGTGCAGCATCTCCGACAGTGCAGCAGGTCTGACAGTGTAGCATCTTGACAGTGCAGCATCTCTGACAGTGCAGTATCTCTGACAGTGCAGCATCTATGACAGTGCAGTATCTCTGACAGTGCAGGACCTCTGACAGTGCAGGACCTCTGACAGTGCAGCATCTCCGACAGTGCAGGACCTCTGATAGTGCAGCATCTCTGACAGTGCAGTATCTCTGACAGTGCAGCATCTATGACAGTGCAGTATCTCTGACACTGCAGTATCTCTGACAGTGCAGGACCTCTGACAGTGTAGCATCTCTGACAGTGCAGCATCTCCGAAAGTGCTGGACCTCTGACAGTGCAGCATCTCTGACCGTGCAGCATCTCCGACAGTGCTGCATCTCTGTCAGTGCAGCATCTCTGACAGTGCAGCATCTCTGACAGTGCAGTATCTCTGACAGTGCAGTATCTCTGACACTGCAGCATCTCTGACAGTGCAGTATCTCCGACAGTGCAGTATCTCTGACACTGCAGTATCTCTGACAGTGCAGTATCTCTGACACTGCAGCATCTCTGACAGTGCAGTATCTCTGACAGTGCAGTATCTCTGACAGTGCAGCATCTCTGACAGTGCAGTATCTCTGACAGTGCAGCATCTCTGACAGTGCAGCATCTCTGACAGTGCAGCTCCTCTGACAGTGCAGTATCTCTGACAGTGCAGCATCTCCGACAGTGCAGCACCTCTGACAGTGCAGTATCTCTGACAGTGCAGCATCTCCGACAGTGCAGGACCTCTGACAGTGCAGCATCTCTGACAGTGCAGCATCTCTGACAGTGCAGTATCTCTGACACTGCAGCATCTCCGACAGTGCAGTATCTCTGACAGTGCAGTATCTCTGACAGTGCAGTATCTCTGACACTGCAGCATCTCCGACAGTGCAGTATCTCTGACAGTGCAGTATCTCTCAATCTGCAGCATCTCTGACAGTGCAGTATCTCTGACAGTGCAGTATCTCTGACAGTGCAGGACCTCTGACAGTGCAGCATCTCCGACAGTGCAGGACCTCTGACAGTGCAGGACCTCTGACAGTGCAGCATCTCTGACAGTGCAGTATCTCTGACAGTGCAGTATCTCTGACAGTGCAGTATCTCTGACAGTGCAGTATCTCTGATAGTGCAGGGGTGTCATGGTGCCAGCAGTGATTAGCACTGGGGCTAAGTCGTTGAGGACCCGGGTTCGGATCCCGGTCCTGGGTCACTCTCCCTGTGGATCTTGCACATTCTCCCTGTGTTTACGTGGGTTTCACTCCCACAACCCAAAGACGTGCACATTAGGTTCAGTGGTCATGCTAAATTGCCCCATAAATGGAAAAAATATATAATTGGGTCGAGTAAATTTAAACTGAAACAAAAAACTCTGACAGTGCAGCATCTCTGACAGTGCAGTATCTCTGACAGTGCAGCATCTCTGACAGTGCAGCACCCCTGACAGTGCAGCATCTCTGACAGTGCAGTATTTCTGACAGTGCAGCACCTCTGACAGTGCAGCATCTCTGACAGTGCAGCACCTCTGACAGTGCAGCATCTCTGACAGTGCAGCATCTCTGACAGTGCAGCACCTCTGACAGTGCAGCATCTCTGACAGTGCAGTATCTCTGACAGTGCAGCACCTCTGACAGTGCAGCATCTCTGACAGTGCAGCATATCTGACAGTGCAGCACCTCTGACAGTGCAGCATCTCTGACAGTGCAGCATCTCTGACAGTGCAGCACCTCTGACAGTGCAGCATCTCTGACAGTGCAGTATCTCTGACAGTGCAGCACGTCTGACAGTGCAGCATCTCTGACAGTGCAGCACCTCTGACAGTGCAGCATCTCTGACAGTGCAGTATCTCTGACAGTGCAGCACGTCTGACAGTGCAGCATCTCTGACAGTGCAGCATCTCTGACAGTGCAGCACCTCTGACAGTGCAGCATCTCTGACAGTGCAGTATCTCTGTCAGTGCAGCACGTCTGACAGTGCAGCAGCTCTGACAGTGCAGCATCTCTGACAGTGCAGTATCTCAGACAGTGCAGCATCATTGACAGTGCCGCATCTCTGACAGTGCAGCATCTCTGACAGTGCAGTATCTCTGTCAGTGCAGCACGTCTGACAGTGCAGCAGCTCTGACAGTGCAGCATCTCTGACAGTGCAGTATCTCTGACAGTGCAGCATCATTGACAGTGCCGCATCTCTGACAGTGCAGCATCATTGACAGTGCAGTATCTCTGACACTGCAGCATCTCCGACAGTGCAGTATCTCTGACAGTGCAGTATCTCTGACAATGCAGCATCATTGACAATGCAGCATCTCTGACAGTGCAGCATCATTGACAGTGCAGTATCTCTGACACTGCAGCATCTCCGACAGTGCAGTATCTCTGACAGTGCAGTATCTCTGACAATGCAGCATCATTGACAATGCAGCATCTCTGACAGTGCAGCATCATTGACAGTGCAGTATCTCTGACACTGCAGCATCTCCGACAGTGCAGTATCTCTGACAGTGCAGCAACTCTGACAGTGCAGCAGCTCTGACAGTGCACTATCTCTGACAGTGCAGCATCTCTGACAGTGCAGCACCTCTGACAGTGCAGTATCTCTGACAGTGCAGCATCTCCGAAAGTGCAGCATCTCTGACAGTGCATTATCTCTGACAGTGCAGCATCTCTGACAGTGCAACATCTCTGACAGTGCAGCATCTCTGACAGTGCAGCATCTCTGACAGTGCAACATCTCTGACAGTGCAGTATCTCTGACAGTGCAGCATCTCTGACAGTGCAACATCTCTGACAGTGCAACATCTCTGACAGTGCAGCATTTCTGACAGTGCAGCACCTCCGACAGTGCAGCATTTCTGACAGTGCAGCACCTCCGACAGTGCAGCATCTCTGACAGTGCAACATCTCTGACAGTGCAGCATCTCTGACAGTGCAGCAGTTCTGACAGTGCAGTTCCTCTGACAGTGCAGCATCTCTGACAGTGCAGTACCTCTGACAGTGCAGTATCTCTGACAGTGCAGCAGCTCTGACAGTGCAGCATCTCTGACCGTGCGGTATCTCTGATAACGCAGCACCTCTGTCAGTGCAGTACGTCTGACAGTGCAGTATCTCTGACAGTGCAGCATCTCAGACAGTGCAGCATCTCCGACAGTGCAGCAGGTCTGACAGTGTAGCATCTTGACAGTGCAGCATCTCTGACAGTGCAGTATCTCTGACAGTGCAGCATCTATGACAGTGCAGTATCTCTGACAGTGCAGGACCTCTGACAGTGCAGGACCTCTGACAGTGCAGCATCTCCGACAGTGCAGGACCTCTGACAGTGCAGCATCTCTGACAGTGCAGTATCTCTGACAGTGCAGCATCTATGACAGTGCAGTATCTCTGACACTGCAGTATCTCTGACAGTGCAGGACCTCTGACAGTGTAGCATCTCTGACAGTGCAGCATCTCCGAAAGTGCTGGACCTCTGACAGTGCAGCATCTCTGACCGTGCAGCATCTCCGACAGTGCTGCATCTCTGTCAGTGCAGCATCTCTGACAGTGCAGCATCTCTGACAGTGCAGTATCTCTGACAGTGCAGTATCTCTGACACTGCAGCATCTCTGACAGTGCAGTATCTCCGACAGTGCAGTATCTCTGACACTGCAGTATCTCTGACAGTGCAGTATCTCTGACACTGCAGCATCTCTGACAGTGCAGTATCTCTGACAGTGCAGTATCTCTGACAGTGCAGCATCTCTGACAGTGCAGTATCTCTGACAGTGCAGCATCTCTGACAGTGCAGCATCTCTGACAGTGCAGCTCCTCTGACAGTGCAGTATCTCTGACAGTGCAGCATCTCCGACAGTGCAGCACCTCTGACAGTGCAGTATCTCTGACAGTGCAGCATCTCCGACAGTGCAGGACCTCTGACAGTGCAGCATCTCTGACAGTGCAGCATCTCTGACAGTGCAGTATCTCTGACACTGCAGCATCTCCGACAGTGCAGTATCTCTGACAGTGCAGTATCTCTGACAGTGCAGTATCTCTGACACTGCAGCATCTCCGACAGTGCAGTATCTCTGACAGTGCAGTATCTCTCAATCTGCAGCATCTCTGACAGTGCAGTATCTCTGACAGTGCAGTATCTCTGACAGTGCAGGACCTCTGACAGTGCAGCATCTCCGACAGTGCAGGACCTCTGACAGTGCAGGACCTCTGACAGTGCAGCATCTCTGACAGTGCAGTATCTCTGACAGTGCAGTATCTCTGACAGTGCAGTATCTCTGACAGTGCAGTATCTCTGATAGTGCAGGGGTGTCATGGTGCCAGCAGTGATTAGCACTGGGGCTAAGTCGTTGAGGACCCGGGTTCGGATCCCGGTCCTGGGTCACTCTCCCTGTGGATCTTGCACATTCTCCCTGTGTTTACGTGGGTTTCACTCCCACAACCCAAAGACGTGCACATTAGGTTCAGTGGTCATGCTAAATTGCCCCATAAATGGAAAAAATATATAATTGGGTCGAGTAAATTTAAACTGAAACAAAAAACTCTGACAGTGCAGCATCTCTGACAGTGCAGTATCTCTGACAGTGCAGCATCTCTGACAGTGCAGCACCCCTGACAGTGCAGCATCTCTGACAGTGCAGTATTTCTGACAGTGCAGCACCTCTGACAGTGCAGCATCTCTGACAGTGCAGCACCTCTGACAGTGCAGCATCTCTGACAGTGCAGCATCTCTGACAGTGCAGCACCTCTGACAGTGCAGCATCTCTGACAGTGCAGTATCTCTGACAGTGCAGCACCTCTGACAGTGCAGCATCTCTGACAGTGCAGCATATCTGACAGTGCAGCACCTCTGACAGTGCAGCATCTCTGACAGTGCAGCATCTCTGACAGTGCAGCACCTCTGACAGTGCAGCATCTCTGACAGTGCAGTATCTCTGACAGTGCAGCACGTCTGACAGTGCAGTATCTCTGACAGTGCAGCACCTCTGACAGTGCAGCATCTCTGACAGTGCAGTATCTCTGACAGTGCAGCACGTCTGACAGTGCAGCATCTCTGACAGTGCAGCATCTCTGACAGTGCAGCACCTCTGACAGTGCAGCATCTCTGACAGTGCAGTATCTCTGTCAGTGCAGCACGTCTGACAGTGCAGCAGCTCTGACAGTGCAGCATCTCTGACAGTGCAGTATCTCAGACAGTGCAGCATCATTGACAGTGCCGCATCTCTGACAGTGCAGCATCTCTGACAGTGCAGCACCTCTGACAGTGCAGCATCTCTGACACTGCAGTATCTCTGTCAGTGCAGCACGTCTGACAGTGCAGCAGCTCTGACAGTGCAGCATCTCTGACAGTGCAGTATCTCTGACAGTGCAGCATCATTTACAGTGCCGCATCTCTGACAGTGCAGCATCATTGACAGTGCAGTATCTCTGACACTGCAGCATCTCCGACAGTGCAGTATCTCTGACAGTGCAGTATCTCTGACAATGCAGCATCATTGACAATGCAGCATCTCTGACAGTGCAGCATCATTGACAGTGCAGTATCTCTGACACTGCAGCATCTCCGACAGTGCAGTATCTCTGACAGTGCAGTATCTCTGACAATGCAGCATCATTGACAATGCAGCATCTCTGACAGTGCAGCATCTCTGACAGTGCAGTATCTCTGACACTGCAGCATCTCCGACAGTGCAGTATCTCTGACAGTGCAGCATCTCTGACAGTGCAGCAGCTCTGACAGTGCACTATCTCTGACAGTGCAGCATCTCTGACAGTGCAGCACCTCTGACAGTGCAGTATCTCTGACAGTGCAGCATCTCCGAAAGTGCAGCATCTCTGACAGTGCATTATCTCTGACAGTGCAGCATCTCTGACAGTGCAACATCTCTGACAGTGCAGCATCTCTGACAGTGCAGCATCTCTGACAGTGCAACATCTCTGACAGTGCAGTATCTCTGACAGTGCAGCATCTCTGACAGTGCAACATCTCTGATAGTGCAACATCTCTGACAGTGCAGCATTTCTGACAGTGCAGCACCTCCGACAGTGCAGCATCTCAGACAGTGCAACATCTCTGACAGTGCAGCATCTCCGACAGTGCTGCATCTCTGTCAGTGCAGCATCTCCGACAGTGCAGTATCTCTGACACTGCAGCATCTCTGACAGTGCAGCATCTCTGACAGTGCAGTATCTCTGACAGTGCAGTATCTCTGACACTGCAGCATCTCTGACAGTGCAGTATCTCCGACAGTGCAGTATCTCTGACACTGCAGTATCTCTGACAGTGCAGTATCTCTGACACTGCAGCATCTCTGACAGTGCAGTATCTCTGACTGTGCAGTATCTCTGACAGTGCAGCATCTCTGACAGTGCAGTATCTCTGACAGTGCAGCATCTCTGACAGTGCAGCATCTCTGACAGTGCAGCTCCTCTGACAGTGCAGTATCTCTGACAGTGCAGCATCTCCGACAGTGCAGCACCTCTGACAGTGCAGTATCTCTGACAGTGCAGCATCTCCGACAGTGCAGGACCTCTGACAGTGCAGCATCTCTGACAGTGCAGCATCTCTGACAGTGCAGTATCTCTGACACTGCAGCATCTCCGACAGTGCAGTATCTCTGACAGTGCAGTATCTCTGACAGTGCAGTATCTCTGACACTGCAGCATCTCCGACAGTGCAGTATCTCTGACAGTGCAGTATCTCTCAATCTGCAGCATCTCTGACAGTGCAGTATCTCTGACAGTGCAGGACCTCTGACAGTGCAGCATCTCCGACAGTGCAGGACCTCTGACAGTGCAGGACCTCTGACAGTGCAGCATCTCTGACAGTGCAGTATCTCTGACAGTGCAGTATCTCTGACAGTGCAGTATCTCTGACAGTGCAGTATCTCTGATAGTGCAGGCGTGTCATGGTGCCAGCAGTGATTAGCACTGGGGCTAAGTCGTTGAGGACCCGGGTTCGGATCCCGGTCCTGGGTCACTCTCCCTGTGGATCTTGCACATTCTCCCTGTGTTTACGTGGGTTTCACTCCCACAACCCAAAGACGTGCACATTAGGTTCAGTGGTCATGCTAAATTGCCCCATACATGGAAAAAATATATAATTGGGTCGAGTAAATTTAAACTGAAACAAAAAACTCTGACAGTGCAGCATCTCTGACAGTGCAGTATCTCTGACAGTGCAGCATCTCTGACAGTGCAGCACCCCTGACAGTGCAGCATCTCTGACAGTGCAGCACCTCTGACAGTGCAGCATCTCTGACAGTGCAGCATCTCTGACAGTGCAGCATCTCTGACAGTGCAGCACCTCTGACAGTGCAGCATCTCTGACAGTGCAGTATCTCTGACAGTGCAGCACCTCTGACAGTGCAGCATCTCTGACAGTGCAGCATCTCTGACAGTGCAGCACCTCTGACAGTGCAGCATCTCTGACAGTGCAGCATCTCTGACAGTGCAGCACCTCTGACAGTGCAGCATCTCTGACAGTGCAGTATCTCTGACAGTGCAGCACGTCTGACAGTGCAGTATCTCTGACAGTGCAGCACCTCTGACAGTGCAGCATCTCTGACAGTGCAGTATCTCTGACAGTGCAGCACGTCTGACAGTGCAGCATCTCTGACAGTGCAGCATCTCTGACAGTGCAGCACCTCTGACAGTGCAGCATCTCTGACAGTGCAGTATCTCTGTCAGTGCAGCACGTCTGACAGTGCAGCAGCTCTGACAGTGCAGCATCTCTGACAGTGCAGTATCTCAGACAGTGCAGCATCATTGACAGTGCCGCATCTCTGACAGTGCAGCATCTCTGACAGTGCAGCACCTCTGACAGTGCAGCATCTCTGACAGTGCAGTATCTCTGTCAGTGCAGCACGTCTGACAGTGCAGCAGCTCTGACAGTGCAGCATCTCTGACAGTGCAGTATCTCTGACAGTGCAGCATCATTGACAGTGCCGCATCTCTAACAGTGCAGCATCATTGACAGTGCAGTATCTCTGACACTGCAGCATCTCCGACAGTGCAGTATCTCTGACAGTGCAGTATCTCTGACAATGCAGCATCATTGACAATGCAGTATCTCTGACAGTGCAGCATCATTGACAGTGCAGTATCTCTGACACTGCAGCATCTCCGACAGTGCAGTATCTCTGACAGTGCAGTATCTCTGACAATGCAGCATCATTGACAATGCAGCATCTCTGACAGTGCAGCATCATTGACAGTGCAGTATCTCTGACACTGCAGCATCTCCGACAGTGCAGTATCTCTGACAGTGCAGCATCTCTGACAGTGCAGCAGCTCTGACAGTGCACTATCTCTGACAGTGCAGCATCTCTGACAGTGCAGCACCTCTGACAGTGCAGTATCTCTGACAGTGCAGCATCTCCGAAAGTGCAGCATCTCTGACAGTGCATTATCTCTGACAGTGCAGCATCTCTGACAGTGCAACATCTCTGACAGTGCAGCATCTCTGACAGTGCAGCATCTCTGACAGTGCAACATCTCTGACAGTGCAGTATCTCTGACAGTGCAGCATCTCTGACAGTGCAACATCTCTGACAGTGCAACATCTCTGACAGTGCAGCATTTCTGACAGTGCAGCACCTCCGACAGTGCAGCATCTCAGACAGTGCAACATCTCTGACAGTGCAGCATCTCTGACAGTGCAGCAGTTCTGACAGTGCAGTTCCTCTGACAGTGCAGCATCTCTGACAGTGCAGTACCTCTGACAGTGCAGTATCTCTGACAGTGCAGCAGCTCTGACAGTGCAGCATCTCTGACCGTGCGGTATCTCTGATAACGCAGCACCTCTGTCAGTGCAGTACGTCTGACAGTGCAGTATCTCTGACAGTGCAGCATCTCAGACAGTGCAGCATCTCCGACAGTGCAGCAGGTCTGACAGTGTAGCATCTTGACAGTGCAGCATCTCTGACAGTGCAGTATCTCTGACAGTGCAGCATCTATGACAGTGCAGTATCTCTGACAGTGCAGTATCTCTGACAGTGCAGGACCTCTGACAGTGTAGCATCTCTGACAGTGCAGCATCTCCGAAAGCGCAGGACCTCTGACAGTGCAGCATCTCTGACCGTGCAGCATCTCCGACAGTGCAGCATCTCTGACAGTGCAGTATCTCTGACAGTGCAGTATCTCTGACAGTGCAGGACCTCTGACAGCGTAGCATCTCTGACAGTGCAGCATCTCCGAAAGCGCAGGACCTCTGACAGTGCAGCATCTCTGACAGTGCAGTATCTCTGACAGTGCAGTATCTCTGACAGTGCAGGACCTCTGACCGTGCAGCATCTCCGACAGTGCAGCATCTATGACAGTGCAGTATCTCTGACAGTGCAGTATCTCTGACAGTGCAGGACCTCTGACAGTGTAGCATCTCTGACAGTGCAGCATCTCCGAAAGCGCAGGACCTCTGACAGTGCAGCATCTCTGACAGTGCTGCATCTCTGTCAGTGCAGCATCTCCGACAGTGCAGTATCTCTGACAGTGCAGTATCTCTGACACTGCAGCATCTCTGACAGTGCAGTATCTCTGACAGTGCAGTATCTCTGACACTGCAGCATCTCTGACAGTGCAGTATCTCTGACAGTGCAGTATCTCTGACAGTGCAGCATCTCTGACAGTGCAGTATCTCTGACAGTGCAGCATCTCTGACAGTGCAGCATCTCCGACAGTGCAGTATCTCTGACAGTGCAGTATCTCTGACAGTGCAGCATCTCTGACAGTGCAGCATCTCCGACAGTGCAGGACCTCTGACAGTGCAGTATCTCTGACAGTGCAGTATCTCTGACACTGCAGCATCTCCGACAGTGCAGTATCTCTGACAGTGCAGTATCTCTGACAGTGCAGTATCTCTGACAGTGCAGTATCTCTGACAGTGCAGTATCTCTCAATCTGCAGCATCTCTGACAGTGCAGTATCTCTGACAGTGCTGTATCTCTGACAGTGCAGTATCTCTGACAGTGCAGGACCTCTGACAGTGCAGCATCTCTGACAGTGCAGGACCTCTGACAGTGCAGCATCTCTGACAGTGCAGTATCTCTGACAGTGCAGTATCTCTGATGGTGCAGGGGTGTCATGGTGCCAGCTGTGATTAGCACTGGGGCTAAGTCGTTGAGGACCCGGGTTCGGATCCCGGTCCTGGGTCACTCTCCCTGTGGATCTTGCACATTCTCCCTGTGTTTACGTGGGTTTCACTCCCACAACCCAAAGACGTGCACATTAGGTTCAGTGGTCATGCTAAATTGCCCCATAAATGGAAAAAATATATAATTGGGTCCACTAAATTTAAACTGAAACAAAAAACTCTGACAGTGCAGCATCTCTGACAGTGCAGCACCTCTGACAGTGCAGCACCTCTGACAGTGCAGCATCTCTGACAGTGCAGTATCTCTGACAGTGCAGAACGTCTGACAGTGCAGCACCTCTGACAGTGCAGCATCTCTGACAGTGCAGCATCTCTGACAGTGCAGTATCTCTGACAGTGCAGTATCTCTCACACTGCAGCATCTCTGACAGTGCAGTATCTCTGACAGTGCAGTATCTCTGACAGTGCAGGACCTCTGACAGTGCAGCATCTCCGACAGTGCAGGACCTCTGACAGTGCAGCATCTCTGACAGTGCAGTATCTCTGACAGTGCAGTATCTCTGACAGTGCAGCATCTCTGACAGTGCAGCATCTCTGACAGTGCAGTATCTCTGACAGTGCAGCATCTCCGAAAGTGCAGCATCTCTGACAGTGCAGTATCTCTGACAGTGCAGCATCTCTGACAGTGCAACATCTCTGACAGTGCAGTATCTCTGACAGTGCAGCATCATTGACAGTGCCGCATCTCTGACAGTGCAGCATCATTGACAGTGCAGTATCTCTGACACTGCAGCATCTCCGACAGTGCAGTATCTCTGACAGTGCAGTATCTCTGACAATGCAGCATCATTGACAATGCAGCATCTCTGACAGTGCAGCATCATTGACAGTGCAGTATCTCTGACACTGCAGCATCTCCGACAGTGCAGTATATCTGACAGTGCAGCATCTCTGACAGTGCAGCAGCTCTGACAGTGCACTATCTCTGACAGTGCAGCATCTCTGACAGTGCAGCACCTCTGACAGTGCAGTATCTCTGACAGTGCAGCATCTCCGAAAGTGCAGCATCTCTGACAGTGCATTATCTCTGACAGTGCAGCATCTCTGACAGTGCAACATCTCTGACAGTGCAGCATCTCTGACAGTGCAGCATCTCTGACAGTGCAACATCTCTGACAGTGCAGTATCTCTGACAGTGCAGCATCTCTGACAGTGCAACATCTCTGACAGTGCAACATCTCTGACAGTGCAGCATTTCTGACAGTGCAGCACCTCCGACAGTGCAGCATCTCAGACAGTGCAACATCTCTGACAGTGCAGCATCTCTGACAGTGCAGCAGTTCTGACAGTGCAGTTCCTCTGACAGTGCAGCATCTCTGACAGTGCAGTACCTCTGACAGTGCAGTATCTCTGACAGTGCAGCAGCTCTGACAGTGCAGCATCTCTGACCGTGCGGTATCTCTGATAACGCAGCACCTCTGTCAGTGCAGTATGTCTGACAGTGCAGTATCTCTGACAGTGCAGCATCTCAGACAGTGCAGCATCTCCGACAGTGCAGCAGGTCTGACAGTGTAGCATCTTGACAGTGCAGCATCTCTGACAGTGCAGTATCTCTGACAGTGCAGCATCTATGACAGTGCAGTATCTCTGACAGTGCAGTATCTCTGACAGTGCAGGACCTCTGACAGTGTAGCATCTCTGACAGTGCAGCATCTCCGAAAGCGCAGGACCTCTGACAGTGCAGCATCTCTGACCGTGCAGCATCTCCGACAGTGCAGGACCTCTGACAGTGCAGCATCTCTGACAGTGCTGCATCTCTGTCAGTGCAGCATCTCCGACAGTGCAGTATCTCTGACAGTGCAGTATCTCTGACACTGCAGCATCTCTGACATTGCAGTATCTCTGACAGTGCAGTATCTCTGACACTGCAGCATCTCTGACAGTGCAGTATCTCTGACAGTGCAGCATCTCTGACAGTGCAGTATCTCTGACAGTGCAGCATCTCTGACAGTGCAGCATCTCCGACAGTGCAGTATCTCTGACAGTGCAGTATCTCTGACAGTGCAGCATCTCTGACAGTGCAGCATCTCCGACAGTGCAGGACCTCTGACAGTGCAGTATCTCTGACACTGCAGCATCTCCGACAGTGCAGTATCTCTGACAGTGCAGTATCTCTGACAGTGCAGTATCTCTGACACTGCAGCATCTCCGACAGTGCAGTATCTCTGACAGTGCAGTATCTCTGACAGTGCAGTATCTCTGACAGTGCAGTATCTCTGACAGTGCAGTATCTCTCAATCTGCAGCATCTCTGACAGTGCAGTATCTCTGACAGTGCAGTATCTCTGACAGTGCAGTATCTCTGACAGTGCAGGACCTCTGACAGTGCAGCATCTCCGACAGTGCAGGACCTCTGACAGTGCAGCATCTCTGACAGTGCAGTATCTCTGACAGTGCAGTATCTCTGATGGTGCAGGGGTGTCATGGTGCCAGCAGTGATTAGCACTGGGGCTAAGTCGTTGAGGACCCGGGTTCGGATCCCGGTCCTGGGTCACTCTCCCTGTGGATCTTGCACATTCTCCCTGTGTTTACGTGGGTTTCACTCCCACAACCCAAAGACGTGCACATTAGGTTCAGTGGTCATGCTAAATTGCCCCATAAATGGAAAAAATATACAATTGGGTCCACTAAATTTAAACTGAAACAAAAAACTCTGACAGTGCAGCATCTCTGACAGTGCAGCACCTCTGACAGTGCAGCACCTCTGACAGTGCAGCATCTCTGACAGTGCAGTATCTCTGACAGTGCAGCACGTCTGACAGTGCAGCACCTCTGACAGTACAGCATCTCTGACAGTGCAGCATCTCTGACAGTGCAGTATCTCTGACAGTGCAATATCTTTGACACTGCAGTATCTCCGACAGTGCAACATCTCTGACAGTGCAGTATCTCTGACACTGCAGCATCTCCGACAGTGCAGTATCTCTGACAGTGCAGTATCTCTCACACTGCAGGATCTCTGACAGTGCAGTATCTCTGACAGTGCAGTATCTCTGACAGTGCAGGACCTCTGACAGTGCAGCATCTCCGACAGTGCAGGACCTCTGACAGTGCAGCATCTCTGACAGTGCAGTATCTCTGACAGTGCAGTATCTCTGACAGTGCAGCATCTCTGACAGTGCAGCATCTCTGACAGTGCAGTATCTCTGACAGTGCAGCATCTCCGAAAGTGCAGCATCTCTGACAGTGCAGTATCTCTGACAGTGCAGCATCTCTGACAGTGCAACATCTCTGACAGTGCAGCATCTCTGACAGTGCAGCATCTCTGACAGTGCAGCAGTTCTGACAGTGCAGTACCTCTGACAGTGCAGCATCTCTGACAGTGCAGTACCTCTGACAGTGCAGTATCTCTGACAGTGCAGCAGCTCTGACGGTGCGGTATCTCTGACAACGCAGCACCTCTGTCAGTGCAGTACGTCTGACAGTGCAGTATCTCTGACAGTGCAGCATCTCAGATAGTGCAGCATCTCCGACAGTGCAGCAGCTCTGACAGTGTAGCATCTTGACAGTGCAGCATCTCTGACAGTGCAGTATCTCTGACAGTGCAGCATCTATGACAGTGCAGTATCTCTGACAATGCAGTATCTCTGACAGTGCAGGACCTCTGACAGTGTAGCATCTCTGACAGTGCAGCATCTCCGAAAGTGCAGGACCTCTGACAGTGCAGCATCTCTGACCGTGCAGCATCTCCGACAGTGCAGGACCTCTGACAGTGCAGCATCTCTGACACTGCAGCATCTCTGACACTGCAGCATCTCCGACAGTGCTGCATCTCTGTCAGTGCAGCATCTCCGACAGTGCAGTATCTCTGACACTGCAGCATCTCTGACAGTGCAGTATCTCTGACAGTGCAGTATCTCTGACAGTGCAGTATCTCTGACACTGCAGCATCTCTGACAGTGCAGTATCTCTGACAGTGCAGTATCTCTGACACTGCAGCATCTCCGACAGTGCAGTATCTCTGACAGTGCAGTATCTCTGACAGTGCAGTATCTCTGACACTGCAGCATCTCCGACAGTGCAGTATCTCTCAATCTGCAGCATCTCTGACAGTGCAGTATCTCTGACAGTGCAGTATCTCTGACAGTGCAGTATCTCTGATAGTGCAGGGGTGTCATGGTGCCAGCAGTGATTAGCACTGGGGCTAAGTCGTTGAGGACCCGGGTTCGGATCCCGGTCCTGGGTCACTCTCCCTGTGGATCTTGCACATTCTCCCTGTGTTTACGTGGGTTTCACTCCCACAACCCAAAGACGTGCACATTAGGTTCAGTGGTCATGCTAAATTGCCCCATAAATGGAAAAAATATATAATTGGGTCGAGTAAATTTAAACTGAAACAAAAAACTCTGACAGTGCAGCATCTCTGACAGTGCAGTATCTCTGACAGTGCAGCATCTCTGACAGTGCAGCACCCCTGACAGTGCAGCATCTCTGACAGTGCAGTATCTCTGACAGTGCAGCATCTCTGACAGTGCAGCATCTCTGACAGTGCAGCACCTCTGACAGTGCAGCATCTCTGACAGTGCAGTATCTCTGACAGTGCAGCATCTCTGACAGTGCAGCACCTCTGACAGTGCAGCATCTCTGACAGTGCAGTATCTCTGACAGTGCAGTATCTCTGACAGTGCAGCACGTCTGACAGTGCAGCATCTCTGACAGTGCAGCACGTCTGACAGTGCAGCACCTCTGACAGTGCAGCATCTCTGACAGTGCAGCACCTCTGACAGTGCAGCATCTCTGACAGTGCAGTATCTCTGACAGTGCAGCACGTCTGACAGTGCTGCACCTCTGACAGTGCAGCATCTCTGACAGTGCAGTATCTCTGACAGTGCAATATCTTTGACACTGCAGTATCTCCGACAGTGCAACATCTCTGACAGTGCAGAATCTCTGACAATGCAGCATCATTGACAGTGCAGTAACTCTGACAGTGCAGTATCTCTGACAGTGCTGCACCTCTGACAGTGCAGCATCTCTGACAGTGCAGTATCTCTGACAGTGCAATATCTTTGACACTGCAGTATCTCCGACAGTGCAACATCTCTGACAGTGCAGTATCTCTGACAATGCAGCATCATTGACAGTGCAGTATCTCTGACACTGCAGCATCTCCGACAGTGCAGTATCTCTGACAGTGCAGCATCTCTCACACTGCAGGATCTCTGACAGTGCAATATCTCTGACAGTGCAGTATCTCTGACAGTGCAGGACCTCTGACAGTGCAGCATCTCCGACAGTGCAGGACCTCTGACAGTGCAGCATCTCTGACAGTGCAGCATCTCTGACAGTGCAGTATCTCTGATAGTGCAGGGGTATCATGGTGCCAGCAGTGATTAGCACTGGGGCTAAGTCGTTGAGGACCCGGGTTCGGATCCCGGTCCTGGGTCACTCTCCCTGTGGATCTTGCACATTCTCCCTGTGTTTACGTGGGTTTCACTCCCACAACCCAAAGACGTGCACATTAGGTTCAGTGGTCATGCTAAATTGCCCCATAAATGGAAAAAATATATAATTGGGTCCACTAAATTTAAACTGAAACAAAAAACTCTGACAGTGCAGCATCTCTGACAGTGCAGTATCTCTGACAGTGCAGCATCTCTGACAGTGCAGCATCTCTGACAGTGCAGCACGTCTGACAGTGCAGTACCTCTGACAGTGCAGCATCTCTGACAGTGCAGTATCTCTGACAGTGCAATATCTTTGACACTGCAGTATCTCCGACAGTGCCGTATCTCCGAAAGTTCAGTATCTCTCACACTGCAGCATCTCTGACAGTGCAGTATCTCTGACAGTGCAGTATCTCTGACAGTGCAGGACCTCTGACAGTGCAGCATCTCCGACAGTGCAGGACCTCTGACAGTGCAGCATCTCTGACAGTGCAGTATCTCTGACAGTGCAGGACCTCTGACAGTGCAGCATCTCTGACACTGCAGTATCTCTGACAATGCAGCATCTCCGACAGTGCAGGACCTCTGACAGTGCAGCATCTCTGACACTGCAGTATCTGTGACAGTGCAGCATCTCTGACAGTGCAGCATCTCTGACAGTGCAGTATCTCTGACAGTGCAATATCTTTGACACTGCAGTATTTCCGACAGTGAAACATCTCTGACAGTGCAGTATCTCTGACAATGCAGCATCATTGACAATGCAGCATCTCTGACAGTGCAGCATCATTGACAGTGCAGTATCTCTGACACTGCAGCATCTCTGACAGTGCAGTATCTCTGACAGTGCAGAAGTTCTGACAGTGCAGCATCTCTGACAGTGCAGTATCTCTGACATTGCAGCAGTTCTCACAGTGCAGCATCTCTGACAGTGCAGTATCACTGACAGTGCAGCAGTTCTGACAGTGCAGTATCTCTGACAGTGCAGTATCTCTGACAGTGCAGTATCTCTGACACTGCAGCATCTCCGACAGTGCAGTATCTCTGACAGTGCAGTATCTCTGACAGTGCAGTATCTCTGACAGTGCAGTATCTCTGACAGTGCAGTATCTCTCAATCTGCAGCATCTCTGACAGTGCAGTATCTCTGACAGTGCAGTATCTCTGACAGTGCAGTATCTCTGACAGTGCAGGACCTCTGACAGTGCAGCATCTCCGACAGTGCAGGACCTCTGACAGTGCAGCATCTCTGACAGTGCAGTATCTCTGACAGTGCAGTATCTCTGATGGTGCAGGGGTGTCATGGTGCCAGCAGTGATTAGCACTGGGGCTAAGTCGTTGAGGACCCGGGTTCGGATCCCGGTCCTGGGTCACTCTCCCTGTGGATCTTCCACATTCTCCCTGTGTTTACGTGGGTTTCACTCCCACAACCCAAAGACGTGCACATTAGGTTCAGTGGTCATGCTAAATTGCCCCATAAATGGAAAAAATATACAATTGGGTCCACTAAATTTAAACTGAAACAAAAAACTCTGACAGTGCAGCATCTCTGACAGTGCAGCACCTCTGACAGTGCAGCACCTCTGACAGTGCAGCATC
Organism: Scyliorhinus torazame; assembly: GCF_047496885.1. Lineage (NCBI taxonomy): Eukaryota > Metazoa > Chordata > Chondrichthyes > Carcharhiniformes > Scyliorhinidae > Scyliorhinus > Scyliorhinus torazame. Next base: position 53,913 of record NW_027308943.1, read on the forward strand.
TCTGACAGTGCAGTATCTCTGACAGTGCAGCACGTCTGACAGTGCAGCACCTCTGACAGTACAGCATCTCTGACAGTGCAGCATCTCTGACAGTGCAGTATCTCTGACAGTGCAATATCTTTGACACTGCAGTATCTCCGACAGTGCAACATCTCTGACAGTGCAGTATCTCTGACACTGCAGCATCTCCGACAGTGCAGTATCTCTGACAGTGCAGTATCTCTCACACTGCAGGATCTCTGACAGTGCAGTATCTCTGACAGTGCAGTATCTCTGACAGTGCAGGACCTCTGACAGTGCAGCATCTCCGACAGTGCAGGACCTCTGACAGTGCAGCATCTCTGACAGTGCAGTATCTCTGACAGTGCAGTATCTCTGACAGTGCAGCATCTCTGACAGTGCAGCATCTCTGACAGTGCAGTATCTCTGACAGTGCAGCATCTCCGAAAGTGCAGCATCTCTGACAGTGCAGTATCTCTGACAGTGCAGCATCTCTGACAGTGCAACATCTCTGACAGTGCAGCATCTCTGACAGTGCAGCATCTCTGACAGTGCAGCAGTTCTGACAGTGCAGTACCTCTGACAGTGCAGCATCTCTGACAGTGCAGTACCTCTGACAGTGCAGTATCTCTGACAGTGCAGCAGCTCTGACAGTGCGGTATCTCTGACAACGCAGCACCTCTGTCAGTGCAGTACATCTGACAGTGCAGTATCTCTGACAGTGCAGCATCTCAGATAGTGCAGCATCTCCGACAGTGCAGCAGCTCTGACAGTGTAGCATCTTGACAGTGCAGCATCTCTGACAGTGCAGTATCTCTGACAGTGCAGCATCTATGACAGTGCAGTATCTCTGACAATGCAGTATCTCTGACAGTGCAGGACCTCTGACAGTGTAGCATCTCTGACAGTGCAGCATCTCCGAAAGTGCAGGACCTCTGACAGTGCAGCATCTCTGACCGTGCAGCATCTCCGACAGTGCAGGACCTCTGACAGTGCAGCATCTCTGACACTGCAGCATCTCTGACACTGCAGCATCTCCGACAGTGCTGCATCTCTGTCAGTGCAGCATCTCCGACAGTGCAGTATTTCTGACACTGCAGCATCTCTGACAGTGCAGTATCTCTGACAGTGCAGTATCTCTGACAGTGCAGTATCTCTGACACTGCAGCATCTCTGACAGTGCAGTATCTCTGACAGTGCAGTATCTCTGACACTGCAGCATCTCCGACAGTGCAGTATCTCTGACAGTGCAGTATCTCTGACAGTGCAGTATCTCTGACACTGCAGCATCTCCGACAGTGCAGTATCTCTCAATCTGCAGCATCTCTGACAGTGCAGTATCTCTGACAGTGCAGTATCTCTGACAGTGCAGTATCTCTGATAGTGCAGGGGTGTCATGGTGCCAGCAGTGATTAGCACTGGGGCTAAGTCGTTGAGGACCCGGGTTCGGATCCCGGTCCTGGGTCACTCTCCCTGTGGATCTTGCACATTCTCCCTGTGTTTACGTGGGTTTCACTCCCACAACCCAAAGACGTGCACATTAGGTTCAGTGGTCATGCTAAATTGCCCCATAAATGGAAAAAATATATAATTGGGTCGAGTAAATTTAAACTGAAACAAAAAACTCTGACAGTGCAGCATCTCTGACAGTGCAGTATCTCTGACAGTGCAGCATCTCTGACAGTGCAGCACCCCTGACAGTGCAGCATCTCTGACAGTGCAGTATCTCTGACAGTGCAGCATCTCTGACAGTGCAGCATCTCTGACAGTGCAGCACCTCTGACAGTGCAGCATCTCTGACAGTGCAGTATCTCTGACAGTGCAGCATCTCTGACAGTGCAGCACCTCTGACAGTGCAGCATCTCTGACAGTGCAGTATCTCTGACAGTGCAGTATCTCTGACAGTGCAGCACGTCTGACAGTGCAGCATCTCTGACAGTGCAGCACGTCTGACAGTGCAGCACCTCTGACAGTGCAGCATCTCTGACAGTGCAGCACCTCTGACAGTGCAGCATCTCTGACAGTGCAGTATCTCTGACAGTGCAGCACGTCTGACAGTGCTGCACCTCTGACAGTGCAGCATCTCTGACAGTGCAGTATCTCTGACAGTGCAATATCTTTGACACTGCAGTATCTCCGACAGTGCAACATCTCTGACAGTGCAGAATCTCTGACAATGCAGCATCATTGACAGTGCAGTAACTCTGACAGTGCAGTATCTCTGACAGTGCTGCACCTCTGACAGTGCAGCATCTCTGACAGTGCAGTATCTCTGACAGTGCAATATCTTTGACACTGCAGTATCTCCGACAGTGCAACATCTCTGACAGTGCAGTATCTCTGACAATGCAGCATCATTGACAGTGCAGTATCTCTGACACTGCAGCATCTCCGACAGTGCAGTATCTCTGACAGTGCAGCATCTCTCACACTGCAGGATCTCTGACAGTGCAATATCTCTGACAGTGCAGTATCTCTGACAGTGCAGGACCTCTGACAGTGCAGCATCTCCGACAGTGCAGGACCTCTGACAGTGCAGCATCTCTGACAGTGCAGCATCTCTGACAGTGCAGTATCTCTGATAGTGCAGGGGTATCATGGTGCCAGCAGTGATTAGCACTGGGGCTAAGTCGTTGAGGACCCGGGTTCGGATCCCGGTCCTGGGTCACTCTCCCTGTGGATCTTGCACATTCTCCCTGTGTTTACGTGGGTTTCACTCCCACAACCCAAAGACGTGCACATTAGGTTCAGTGGTCATGCTAAATTGCCCCATAAATGGAAAAAATATATAATTGGGTCCACTAAATTTAAACTGAAACAAAAAACTCTGACAGTGCAGCATCTCTGACAGTGCAGTATCTCTGACAGTGCAGCATCTCTGACAGTGCAGCATCTCTGACAGTGCAGCACGTCTGACAGTGCAGTACCTCTGACAGTGCAGCATCTCTGACAGTGCAGTATCTCTGACAGTGCAATATCTTTGACACTGCAGTATCTCCGACAGTGCCGTATCTCCGACAGTTCAGTATCTCTCACACTGCAGCATCTCTGACAGTGCAGTATCTCTGACAGTGCAGTATCTCTGACAGTGCAGGACCTCTGACAGTGCAGCATCTCCGACAGTGCAGGACCTCTGACAGTGCAGCATCTCTGACAATGCAGTATCTCTGACAGTGCAGGACCTCTGACAGTGCAGCATCTCTGACACTGCAGTATCTCTGACAATGCAGCATCTCCGACAGTGCAGGACCTCTGACAGTGCAGCATCTCTGACACTGCAGTATCTGTGACAGTGCAGCATCTCTGACAGTGCAGCATCTCTGACAGTGCAGTATCTCTGACAGTGCAATATCTTTGACACTGCAGTATTTCCGACAGTGAAACATCTCTGACAGTGCAGTATCTCTGACAATGCAGCATCATTGACAATGCAGCATCTCTGACAGTGCAGCATCATTGACAGTGCAGTATCTCTGACACTGCAGCATCTCTGACAGTGCAGTATCTCTGACAGTGCAGAAGTTCTGACAGTGCAGCATCTCTGACAGTGCAGTATCTCTGACATTGCAGCAGTTCTCACAGTGCAGCATCTCTGACAGTGCAGTATCACTGACAGTGCAGCAGTTCTGACAGTGCAGTAACTCTGACAGTGCAGTATCTCTGACAGTGCAGCAGTTCTGACAGTGCAGCATCTCTGACAATGCAGCATCTCTGACAGTGCAGCATCTCTGACATGCAGGAACTCTGACAGTGCAGTATCTCGGACAATGCAGCAGTTCTGACAGTGCAGCATCTCTGACAGTGCAGAAGTTCCGACAGTGCAACATCTCCGACAGTGCAGTAACTCTGACAGTGCAGTATCTCTGACAGTGCAGCAGTTCTGACAGTGCAGCATCTCTGACAGTGCAGTAACTCTGACAGTGCAGTATCTCTGACAGTGCAGCAGTTGTGACAGTGCATCTCTGACAATGCAGCATCTCTGACAGTGCAGCATCTCTGACAGTGCAGTAACTCTGACAGTGCAGCAGTTCTGACAGTGCAGCATCTCTGACAGTGCGGCAGTTCTGACAGTGCAACATCTCCGACATTGCAGTAACTCTGACAGTGCAGTATCTCTGACAGTGCAGCAGTTCTGACAGTGCAGCTTCTCTGACAGTGCAGCAGTTCTGACAGTGCAGCATCTCTGACAGTGCAGCATCTCTGACAGTGCAGTATCTCTGACAGTGCAGGACCTCTGACAGTGCAGCATCTCTGACAGTGCAGCATCTCTGACAGTGCAATACCTTAACAGTGCAGCATTTCTAACAGTGCAGTATCTCTGACAGTGCAGGACCTCTGACCGTGCAGCACCTCCGACAGTGCAGTACCTCTGACAGTGCAGTATCTCTGACAGTGCAGCAGCTCTGACAGTGCAGTATCTCTGACAGTGCAGCATCTCTGACAGTGCTGCACCTCTGACAGTGCAGCATCTCTGACAGTGCAGCAGCTCTGACAGTGCAACATCTCTGACAGTGCAGTATCTCTGACAGTGCAGGACCTCTGACAGTGCAGCATCTCTGACAGTGCAGCATCTCTGACAGTGCAGTACCTTAACAGTGCAGCATTTCTAACAGTGCAGTATCTCTGCAGTGCAGGACCTCTGACCGTTCAGCACCTCCGACATAGCAGTACCTCTGACAGTGCAGTATCTCTGACAGTGCATCAGCTCTGACAGTGCAGTATCTCTGACAGTGCAGCATCTCTGACAGTGCCGCAGCTCTGACAGTGCAGTATCTCTGACAGTGCAGCATCTCTGACAGTGCAGCAGCTCTGACAGTGCAACATCTCTGACAGTGCAGCATCTCTGACAGTGCAGCACCTCTGACACTGCAGCATCTCTGACAGTGCAGCATCTCTGACAGTGCAGTATCTCTGACAGTGCAGGACCTCTGACAGTGCAGCATCTCTGACAGTGCAGCATCTCTGACAGTGCAGTACCTTAACAGTGCAGCAGCTCTGACAGTGCAGTATCTCTGACAGTGCAGGACCTCTGACCGTGCAGCACCTCCGACAGTGCAGTACCTCTGACAGTGTAGTATCTCTGACAGTGCAGCAGCTCTGACAGTGCAGTATCTCTGACAGTGCAGCAGTTCTGACAGTGCAGCTTCTCTGACAGTGCAGCAGTTCTGACAGTGCAGCATCTCTGACAGTGCAGTATCTCTGACAGTGCAGCAGTTCTGACAGTGCAGTAACTCTGACAGTGCAGTATCTCTGACAGTGCAGCAGTTCTGACAGGGCAGCATCTCTGACAATGCAGCATCTCTGACAGTGCAGCATCTCTGACATGCAGTAACTCTGACAGTGCAGTATCTCGGACAATGCAGAAGTTCTGACAGTGCAGCATCTCTGACAGTGCAGAATCTCTGACAATGCAGCATCATTGACAGTGCAGTAACTCTGACAGTGCAGTATCTCTGACAGTGCTGCACCTCTGACAGTGCAGCATCTCTGACAGTGCAGTATCTCTGACAGTGCAATATCTTTGACACTGCAGTATCTCCGACAGTGCAACATCTCTGACAGTGCAGTATCTCTGACAATGCAGCATCATTGACAGTGCAGTATCTCTGACACTGCAGCATCTCCGACAGTGCAGTATCTCTGACAGTGCAGCATCTCTCACACTGCAGGATCTCTGACAGTGCAATATCTCTGACAGTGCAGTATCTCTGACAGTGCAGGACCTCTGACAGTGCAGCATCTCCGACAGTGCAGGACCTCTGACAGTGCAGCATCTCTGACAGTGCAGCATCTCTGACAGTGCAGTATCTCTGATAGTGCAGGGGTATCATGGTGCCAGCAGTGATTAGCACTGGGGCTAAGTCGTTGAGGACCCGGGTTCGGATCCCGGTCCTGGGTCACTCTCCCTGTGGATCTTGCACATTCTCCCTGTGTTTACGTGGGTTTCACTCCCACAACCCAAAGACGTGCACATTAGGTTCAGTGGTCATGCTAAATTGCCCCATAAATGGAAAAAATATATAATTGGGTCCACTAAATTTAAACTGAAACAAAAAACTCTGACAGTGCAGCATCTCTGACAGTGCAGTATCTCTGACAGTGCAGCATCTCTGACAGTGCAGCATCTCTGACAGTGCAGCACGTCTGACAGTGCAGTACCTCTGACAGTGCAGCATCTCTGACAGTGCAGTATCTCTGACAGTGCAATATCTTTGACACTGCAGTATCTCCGACAGTGCAGTATCTCCGACAGTTCAGTATCTCTCACACTGCAGCATCTCTGACAGTGCAGTATCTCTGACAGTGCAGTATCTCTGACAGTGCAGGACCTCTGACAGTGCAGCATCTCCGACAGTGCAGGACCTCTGACAGTGCAGCATCTCTGACAGTGCAGTATCTCTGACAGTGCAGGACCTCTGACAGTGCAGCATCTCTGACACTGCAGTATCTCTGACAATGCAGCATCTCCGACAGTGCAGGACCTCTGACAGTGCAGCATCTCTGACACTGCAGTATCTGTGACAGTGCAGCATCTCTGACAGTGCAGCATCTCTGACAGTGCAGTATCTCTGACAGTGCAATATCTTTGACACTGCAGTATTTCCGACAGTGAAACATCTCTGACAGTGCAGTATCTCTGACAATGCAGCATCATTGACAATGCAGCATCTCTGACAGTGCAGCATCATTGACAGTGCAGTATCTCTGACACTGCAGCATCTCTGACAGTGCAGTATCTCTGACAGTGCA
>NW_027308944.1:0-55000 GCF_047496885.1 Scyliorhinus torazame
GTGTCCAAGAATGCAACTGATTTTGGAGAGTAGTCCATGGTGAGTCTGATGGTTGGATGGAACTTATTAATGTCATCGTGTAGTCGTTTCAGTGATTCTTCGCCGTGGGTCCAAAGGAAAAAAATGTCATCGATGTATCTGGTGTATAACATTGGTTGAAGGTCCTGTGCGGTGAGTAGATCCTGTTCAAACTTGTGCATGAAGATGTTGGCGTATTGGGGTGCGAATTTGGTCCCCATGGCTGTTCCGTGCGTCTGGATGAAGAACTTGTTGGTCGAAGGTGAAGACGTTGTGATCCAGAATGAAGCGGATGAGTTGCAGAATTGCGTCTGGAGATTGGCAGTTGTCGGTGTTGAGTACTGAGGCTGTTGCAGCAATACTGTCGTCAATGCCTGGGAAATCCTACCAACTGTCCTGGCTTGATGCAATTCACACCTCTTTAACCTGGGGTTACCCCATCTCTGGATCTGTAAAGATTTAATCACCTGCTAATGCTCGCATTCCTAGCATTGTTTGGCATCTTTGAATTTGTCTATATATGTGTTTCTGGAACAGACCTCTGCATTCACCGAAGGAGCAGCGCTCCGAAAGCTAGTGACATCGAAACAAACCAGTTGGACTTTAACTTGGTGTTGTCAGACTTCGTACTGTGCTCACCCCAGTCCAACGCCGGCATCTCCACATCATCTCTATAATATACACAGAGGCTGTTATTCTCTATAATATACACAGGGACTGTTATTCTCTATAATATACACGGAGGCTGTTATTCTCTATAATATACACAGGGACTGTTATTCTCTATAATATACACAGGGACTGTTATTCTCTATAAAATACACAGGGACTGTTATTCTCTATAATATACACAGGGACTGTTATTCTCTATAATATACACAGGGACTGTTATTCTCTATAAAATACACAGGGACTGTTAATCTCTATAATATACACAGGGACAGTTATTCTCTATATTATACACAAGGACTGTTATTCCCTATAATATACACATCGACTGTTATTCTCTATAATATACACAGGGGCTGTTAATCCCTATAATATACACAGGGGCTGTTATTCCCTATAATATACACGGGGACTGTTATTCTCTATAATATACACAGGGACTGTTATTCCCTATAATATACACAGGGACTGTTATTCTTTATAATACACACAGGGGCTGTTGTTCTCTACAATATACACAGGGACTGTTATTCACTATAATATACACAGACTGTTATTCTCCATAAGATACACAAGGGCTGTTATGCTCTATAATATACACAGAGACTGTTATTCTCTATAATATACACAGGGGCTGTTATTCTCTATAATACACACAGAGACTGTTGTTCTCTATAAGATACACAGGGGATGCTATACTCTATAATATACACAGAGACTGTTATTCTCTATAAGATACACAGGGGATGCTATTCTCTATAATATACACAGGGGCTGTTATTCTCTTTAATATACACAGGGACTGTTATTCTCTATAATATACACAGGGACTGTTATTCACTATAATATACACAGCGGCTGTTATTCTCTATAAGATACACAGGGGATGCTATTCTCTATAATATAGACAGAGACTGTTATTCTCTATAATATACACAGGGACTGTTATTCTCTATAATATACACAAGACTGTTATTCTCTATAATATACCCAGAGGCTGTCATTCTCTATACTTTACACAGGGGCAATTATTCTCTATAATATACACAGGGGCAGTTATGCTCTATAATATACACAGGGACTGTTATTCTCTATAATATACGCAGAGATTGTTATTCTCTATAATATACACAGAGACTGTTATTCTCTATAATATACACAGGGACTGTTATTCTCTATAATATACACAGGGACTGTTAATCTCTAAAATATACACAGGGACAGTGATTCTCTATAATATACACAGGGACTGTTATTCTCTATAATATACACAGGGACTGTTATTCTCTATAATATACACAGGGACTGTTATTCCCTATAATATACACAGGGGCTGTTATTCTCTATAATATACACAGGGGCTGTTGTTCTCTATAATATACACAGGGACTGTTATTCACTATAATATACACAGAGACTGTTATTCTCTATACGATACACAGGGGCTGTTATGCTCTATAATATACACAGGGACTGTTATTCTCTATAATATACACAGGGGCTGTTATTCCCTATAATATACACAGGGGCTGTTATTCTCTATAATATACACAGGGGATGTTATTCTCTGTAATATACACAGGGGCTGTTATTCCCTATAATATACACAGGGGCTGTTATTCTATATAATATACACAGTGACTGTTATTCTCTATAATATACATAGGGACTGTTATTCCCTATAATATACACAGGGACTGTTATTCTCTATAATATACACAGGGACTGTTATTCTCTATAATATACACAGGGACTGTTATTCTCTATAATATACACAGGGACTGTTATTCTCTATAATAAACACAGGAACTGTTATTCACTATAATATACACAGAGACTGTTATTCTCTATACGATACACAGGGGCTGTTATGCTCTATAATATAAACAGAGACTGTTATTCTCTATAATATACACAGGGGCTGTTATTCTCTATAATACACACAGAGACTGTTATTCTCTATAAGATACAGAGGGGATGCTATACTCTGTAATAGACACAGAGACTGTTATTCTCTATAAGATACACAGGGGATGCTATTCTCTATAATATACACAAGGGCTGTTATTCACTATGATATACACAGGGACAGGTATTTACTATAATATACACAGAGGCTGTTATTCTCTATAAGATACACAGGGGCTGTTATGCTCTATAATATACACAGGGGTTGTTATTCTGTTTAAGATACACAGGGTGTGCTATTCTCTATAATATACACAGGGGCTGTTATTCACTTTAATATACAGAGGGACTGTTATTCACTATAATATACACAGAGACTGTTATTCTCTATAAGATACGCAGGGCTGTTATGCTCTATAATATACACAGGGGCTGTTATTCTCTATAATATACACAGGGAATGTTATTCTCTATAATATACACAGGGACTGTTATTCACTATAATATACACAGAGACTCTTATTCTCTATACGATACACATGGGCTGTTATGCGCTACAATATACACATAGACTGTTATTCTCTATAAGATACACAGGGGATGCTATTCTCTATAATATACACAGGGGCTGTTATTCACTATAATATACACAGGGACTGTTATTCACTATAATTTACACAGAGACTGTTATTCTCTATAAGATACACAGGGGCTGTTATGCTCTATAATATACACAGGGGCTGTTGTTCTCCATAATATACACAGTGACTGTTATTCTCTATAATATACACAGGGGCTGTTATTCTCTATAAGATACACAGGGGATGCTATTCTCTACAATATACACAGGGGCTGCTATTCACTATAATATACACAGAGACTGTTATTCTCGATAATATACCCAGAGGTTGTTATTCTCTATACTTTACACAGGAACTGTTATTCTCTATAATATGCACAGGGGCTGTTATTCCCTATAATATACACAGGGACTGTTATTCTCTATAATATACACAGGGGCTGTTATTCTCTATAATATACACAGGGGCTGTTATTCTCTATAATATACACAACGACTGTTATTCCCTATAATATACACAGGGACTGTTATTCTCTATAATATACACAGGGGCTGTTATTCACTATAATATACACAGAGACTGTTATTCTCTATATGATACACACGGGCTGTTATGCTCTATAATATACACAGAGACTGTTAATCTCTATAATATACACAGGGGCTTTATTCTCTATAATACACACAGAGACTGTTATTCTCTATAAGATACACAGTGGATGCTATACTCTATAATATACACAGAGACTGTTATTCACTATAATATACACAGAGACTGTTATTCTCTAAGATATACAGGGGCTGTTATGCTCTATAATATACACAGGGGCTATTATTTTCTATCATATACACAGGGACTGTTATTCTCTATAATACACACAGGGGCTGTTATTCTCTATAAGATACACAGGGGATGCTATTCTCTATAATATACACAGGGGCTGTTATTCACTATAATATACACAGGGACTGTTATTCCCTAGAAATATACACAGAGACTGTTATGCTCTATAATATACACAGGGGCTGTTATTCTCTATAATATACACAGAGACTGTTGTTCTCTATAATATACCCAGGGGCAGTTATTCTCTATAATATACACAGGGACTGTTATTGTCTATAATATACACAGCGACTGTTAATCTCTATAATATACACAGAGGCTGTTATTCTCTATACACTATACAGGGGCTGTTATTCTCTATAATAAACACAGGGGCTGTTATTCTGGATAATACACACAGGGACTGATTTTCCCTATAATATATACAGGGACTGTTATTCTCTATTATATACACAGGGGCTGTTGTTCTCTATAATATACACAGGGACTGTTATTCACTATAACATACACAGAGACTGTTATTCTCTATACGATACACAGGGGCTGTTATGCTCTATAATATACACAGAGACTGTTATTCTCTATAATATACACAGGGGCTGTTATTCTCTATAAGATTCACAGGGGTTGCTATTCTCTATAATATACACAGGAGCTGTTATGCACTATAATATGCACAGGGACTGTTATTTACTATAATATACACAGAGACTGTTATTCTCTCTAAGATACACAGGGGCTGTTATGCTCTATAATATACACAGGGGCTGTTATTCTCTATAAGATTCACAGGGGATGCTATTCTCTATAATATACACAGGGGCTGTTATGCACTATAATATACAGAGGGACTGTTATTCACTATATTATACACAGAGACTGTTATTCTCAATAAGATACACAGGGGCTGTTATGCTCTATAATATACACAGGGGCTGTTATTCTCTATAATATGCACAGGGACTGTTATTCTCTATAATATACACAGGGACTGTTATTCGCTATAATATACACAGAGACTGTTATTCTCTATACGATACACATGGGCTGTTATGCGCTACAATATACACATAGACTGTTATTCTCTATAAGATACACAGGGGATGCTATTCTCTATAAGATACACAGGGGCTGTTATGCTCTATAATATACACAGGGGCTGTTGTTCTCCATAATATACACAGTGACTGTTATTCTCTATAATATACACAGGGGCTGTTATTCTCTATAAGATACACAGGGGATGCTATTCTCTACAATATACACAGGGGCTGCTATTCTCTACAATATACACAGGGGCTGCTATTCACTATAATATACACAGAGACTGTTATTCTCGATAATATACCCAGAGGTTGTTATTCTCTATACTTTACACAGGAACTGTTATTCTCTATAATATGCACAGGGGCTGTTATTCCCTATAATATACACAGGGACTGTTATTCTCTATAATATACACAGGGGCTGTTATTCTTTATAATATACACAGGGGCTGTTATTCTCTATAATATACACAGCGACTGTTATTCCCTATAATATACACAGGGACTGTTATTCTCTATAATATACACAGAGACTGTTATTCTCTATATGATACACACGGGCTGTTATGCTCTATAATATACACAGAGACTGTTAATCTCTATAATATACACAGGGGCTTTATTCTCTATAATACACACAGAGACTGTTATTCTCTATAAGATACACAGTGGATGCTATACTCTATAATATACACAGAGACTGTTATTCACTATAATATACACAGAGACTGTTATTCTCTAAGATATACAGGGGCTGTTATGCTCTATAATATACACAGGGGCTATTATTTTCTATCATATACACAGGGACTGTTATTCTCTATAATACACACAGGGGCAGTTATTCTCTATAAGATACACAGGGGATGCTATTCTCTATAATATACACAGGGGCTGTTATTCACTATAATATACACAGGGACTGTTATTCCCTAGAAATATACACAGAGACTGTTATGCTCTATAATATACACAGGGGCTGTTATTCTCTATAAGATACACAGGGGATGCTATTCTCTATAATATACACAGAGACTGTTATTCTCTATAATATACACAGAGACTGTTATTCTCTATAATATACACAGAGACTGTTGTTCTCTATAATATACCCAGGGGCAGTTATTCTCTATAATATACACAGGGACTGTTATTCTCTATAATATACACAGAGACTGTTGTTCTCTATAATATACCCAGGGGCAGTTATTCTCTATAATATACACAGGGACTGTTATTCTCTATAATATACACAGGGACTGTTAATCTCTATAATATACACAGAGGCTGTTATTCTCTATACTCTATACAGGGGCTGTTATTCTCTATAATAAACACAGGGGCTGTTATTCTCGATAATATACACAGGGACTGTTATTCCCTATAATATATACAGGGACTGTTATTCTCTATTATATACACAGGGGCTGTTGTTCTCTATAATATACACAGGGACTGTTATTCACTATAACATACACAGAGACTGTTATTCTCTACAATATACACAGAGACTGTTATTCTCTATAATATACACAGGGACTGTTATTCTCGATAATATACACAGAGACTGTTATTCTCTATAATATACACAGAGACTGTTGTTCTCTATAATATACCCAGGGGCAGTTATTCTCTATAATATACACAGGGACTGTTATTCTCTATAATATACACAGGGACTGTTAATCTCTATAATATACACAGAGGCTGTTATTCTCTATACTCTATACAGGGGCTGTTATTCTCTATAATAAACACAGGGGCTGTTATTCTCGATAATATACACAGGGACTGTTATTCCCTATAATATATACAGGGACTGTTATTCTCTATTATATACACAGGGGCTGTTGTTCTCTATAATATACACAGGGACTGTTATTCACTATAACATACACAGAGACTGTTATTCTCTATAAGATGCACAGGGGCTGTTATGCTCTATAATATACACAGCGGCTGTTATTCTCTATAAGATTCACAGGGGATGCTATTCTCTATAATATACACAGGGGCTGTTATGCACTATAATATACAGAGGGACTGTTATTCACCATATTATACACAGAGACTGTTATTCTCTGTTATATACTGTCAGGCAGGGAAGAGATGGTCGAGTGAGGGAACCATGGTTGACAAGAGAGGTTGAATGTCTTGTTAAGAGGAAAAAGGTGACTTATGTAAGGCTGAGGAAACAAGGTTCAGACAGGGCATTGGAGGGATACAAGATAGCCAGGAGGGAACTGAAGAAAGGGATTAGGAGAGCTAAGAGAGGGCATGAATAATCTTTGGCGGGTAGGATTAAGGAAAACCACAAGGCCTTTTACACATATGTGAGAAATATGAGAATGACTAGAGCGAGGGTAGGTCCGATCAAGGACAGTAGCGGGAGATTGTGTATTGAGTCTGAAGAGATAGGAGAGGTCTTGAATGAGTATTTTTCTTCTGGATTTACAAATGAGAGGGGCGATATTGTTGGAGAGGACAGTGTGAAACAGATTGGTAAGCTCGAGGAAATACTTGTCAGGAAGGAAGATGTGTTGGGCATTTTGAAAAACTTGAGGATAGACAAGTCCCCCGGACCTGACGGGATATATCCAAGGATTCTATGGGAAGCAAGAGATGAAATTGCAGAGCCGTTGGCAATCATCTTTTCGTCCTCACTGTCAACAGGGGTGGTACCAGGGGATTGGAGAGTGGTGAATGTCGTGCCCCTGTTCAAAAAAGGAACTAGGGATAACCCTGGGAATTACAGGCCAGTTAGTCTTACTTCGGTGGTAGGCAAAGTAATGGAAAGGGTACTGAAGGATAGGATTTCTGAGCATCTGGAAAGACACTGCTTGATTAGGGATAGTCAGCACGGATTTGTGAGGGGTAGGTCTTGCCTTACAAATCTTATTGAATTCTTTGAGGAGGTGACCAAGCATGTGGATGAAGGTAAAGCAGTGGATGTAGTGTACATGGATTTTAGTAAGGCATTTGATAAAGTTCCCCATGGTAGGCTTATGCAGAAAGTAAGGAGGCATGGGATAGTGGGAAATTTGGCCAGTTGGATAACGAACTGGCTAACCGATAGAAGTCAGAGAGTGGTGGTGGATGGCAAATATTCAGCCTGGATCCCAGTTACCAGTGGCGTACCGCAGGGATCAGTTCTGGGTCCTCTGCTGTTTGTGATTTTCATTAATGACTTGGATGAGGGAGTTGAAGGGTGGGTCAGTAAATTTGCAGACGATACGAAGATTGGTGGAGTTGTGGATAGTAAGGAGGGCTGTTGTCGGCTGCAAAGAGACATAGATAGGATGCAGAGCTGGGCTGAGAAGTGGCAGATGGAGCTTAACCCTGAAAAGTGTGAGGTTGTCCATTTTGGAAGGACAAATATGAATGCGGAATATAGGGTTAACGGTAGAGTTCTTGGCAATGTGGAGGAGCAGAGAGATCTTGGGGTCTATGTTCATACATCTTTGAAAGTTGCCACTCAAGTGGATAGAGCTGTGAAGAAGGCCTATGGTGTGCTCGCGTTCATTAACAGAGGGATTGAATTTAAGAGCTGTGAGGTGATGATGCAGCTGTACAAAACTTTGGTAAGGCCACATTTGGAGTACTGTGTACAGTTCTGGTCGCCTCATTTTAGGAAGGATGTGGAAGCTCTGGAAAAGGTGCAAAGAAGATTTACCAGGATGTTGCCTGCAATGGAGAGTAGATCTTACGAGGAAAGGTTGAGGGTGCTAGGCCTTTTCTCATTAGAGCGGAGAAGGATGAGGGGTGACTTGATAGAGGTTTATAAGATGATCAGGGGAATAGATAGAGTAAACAGTCAGAGACTTTTTCCCCGGGTGGAACACACCATTACAAGGGGACATAAATTCAAGGTGAAAGGTGGAAGATATAGGAGGGATATCAGAGGTAGGTTCTTTACCCAGAGAGTAGTGGGGGCATGGAATGCACTGCCTGTGGAAGTAGTTGAGTCGGAAACATTAGGGACCTTCAAGCAGCTATTGGATAGGTACATGGATGACGGTAAAATGATATAGTGTAGATTTATTTGTTCTTAAGGGCAGCACGGTAGCATTGTGGATAGCGCAATTGCTTCACAGCTCCATGGTCCCAGGTTCGATTCCGGCTTGGGTCATTGTCTGTGCAGAGTCTGCATGTCCTCCCCATGTCTGCTTGGGTTTCCTCCGGGTGCTCCGGTTTCCTCCCACAGTCCAAAGATGTGCGGGTTAGGTGAATTGGCCAATGATAAATTGCCCTTAATGTCCAAATTGCCCTTGGTGTTGGGTGGAGGTGTTGAGTTTGGGTATGGTGCTCTTTCCAAGAGCCGGTGCAGACTCAAAGGGCCGAATGGCCTCCTTCTGCACTGTAAATTCAATGATAATCTATGATTAATCTAGGACAAAGGTTCGGCACAACATCGTATTTTCTATGTCTATGTCAATACACAGGGGCAGTTATTCTCTATCATATACACAGGGACTGTTATAATTCTATAATATACACAGAGATTGTTATTCTCTATAATATACACACGGACTGTTATTCTCTATAATATACACAGGGACTGTTATTCTCTATAATTTACACAGGGACTGTTGATCTCTATAATATACACAGGGACAGTTATTCTCTATAATATACACAGGGACTGTTATTCCCTATAATATACACAGCGACTGTTATTCTCTATAATATACACAGGGGCTGTTATTCCCTATAATATACACAGGGGCTGTTATTCTCTACAATATACACAGGGGCTGTTATTCTCTATAATATACACAGGGACTGTTATTCCCTATAATATACACAGAGTCTGTTTTTCTCTATAATTTACACAGGGGCTGTTGTTCTCTGTAATATACACAGGGACTGTTATTCGCTATAATATACACAGAGACTGTTATTCTCTATACGATACACAGGGGCTGTTATGCTCTATAATATACACAGAGACTGTTATTCCCTATAATATACACAGGGGCTGTTATTCTCGATAATAGACACAGGGACTGTTATTCTCTATAATATATACAGGGCTGTTATTCTCTATAATGCACACAGAGACTGTTATTCTCTATAAGATACACAGGGGATGCTATACTCTATAATATACACAGAGACTGTTATTCTCTATAAGATACACAGGGGATGCTATTCTCTATAATATACACAAGGGCTGTTATTCACTATAATATACACAGGGACTGTTATTTACTATAATATACACAGAGATTGTTATTCTCTATAAGATACACAGGGGCTGTTATGCTCTATAATATACACAGGGGCTGTTATTCTCTATAAGATTCACAGGGGATGCTATTCTCTATAATATACACAGGGGCTGTTATGCACTATAATATACACAGGGACTGTTATTCACTATATTATACACAGAGACTGTTATTCTCAATAAGATACACAGGGGCTGTTATGCTCTATAATATACACAGGGGCTGTTATTCTCTATAATATACACAGGCACTGTTATTCTCTATAATAAACACAGGGACTGTTATTCGCTATAATATACACAGAGATTGTTATTCTCTATAATATACACAGGGACTGTTATTCTCTACAATATACACCGGGGCTGTTATTCTCTGTAATATACACAGGGGATGTTATTCCCTATAATATACACAGGGATTGTTATTCTCTATACTATACACAGGGCTGTTATTCTCTATAATATACACAGAGACTGTTATTCTCTATAATATACACAGGGACTGTTATTCTCTATAATATACACAGGGGATGTTATTCTCTGTAATATACACAGGGGTTGTTTTCCACATAATATACACAGGGGTTGTTATTCTCTATACTATACACATGGCTGTTATTCTCTATAATATACACAGAGACTGTAATTCTCTATAATATACACTGGGGCTGTTATTCTCTATAATTTACACAGGGGATGCTATTCTCTGTAATATTCACATGGGATGTTATTCTCTATACTCTACACAGTGGCTGTTATTCTCTATAATATACACAGAGGCAGTTATTTTCTATACTCTACACAAGGGATGTTATTCTCTATAATATACACAGGGGCTGTTATTCTCTATAATATACACAGGGACTGTTATTCCCTATAATATACACAGGGACTGTTATTCCCTATAATATACACAGAGCTGTTATTCTCTATAATATACACAGAGACTGTAATTCTCTATAATATACACAGGGCTGTTATTCTCTATAATATACACAGAGACTGTTATTCCCTATAATATACACAGCGACTGTTATTCTCTATAATATACACAGGGGCTGTTATTCCCTATAATATACACATGGGCTGTTATTCCATATAATATACACAGGTACTGTTATTCTCTATAATATACACAGGGACTGTTATTCCCTATAATATACACAGGGACTGTTATTCTCTATAATATACACAGGGGCTGTTGTTCTCAATAATATACACAGGGACTGTTATTCACTATAATATACACAGAGACTGTTATTCTCCATACGATACACAGGGGCTGTTATGCTCTATAATATACACATAAATTGTTATTCTCTATAATATACACAGGGACTGTAATTCTCTATAATATACACAGGGACTGTTGTTCTCTGTAATATACACAGGGACTGTTGATCTCTATAATATACACAGGACAGTTATTCTCTATAATATACACAGGGACTGTTATTCCCTATAATATACACAGCAACTGTTATTCTCTATAATATACACAGGGGCTGTTATTCCCTAAAATATACACAGGGGCTGTTATTCTCTATAATATACACAGGGACTGTTATTCCCTATAATATACACAGGGTCTGTTTATCTCCATAATATACACAGGGACTGTTATTCGCTCTAATATACACAGAGATTGTTATTCTCTATAATATACACAGGGACTGTTATTCTCTATAATATACACAGGGACTGTTATTCTCTATAATATACACCGGGGCAGTTATTATCTGTAATATACACAGGGGATGTTATTCCCTATAATATACACAGGGGTTGTTATTCTCTATACTATACACAGGGCTGTTATTCTCTATAATATACACAGAGACTGTTATTCTCTATAATATACACAGGGACTGTTATTCTCTATAATATACACAGGGGATGTTATTCTCTATAATATACACAGGGGATGTTATTCCCTATAATATACACAGGGGTTGTTATTCTCTATACTATACACATGGCTGTTATTCTCTATAATATACACAGAGACTGTAATTCTCTATAATATACACAGGGTCTGTTATTCTCTATAATATACACAGGGGATGCTATTCTCTGTAATATACACAGGGGCTGTTATTCCCTATAACATACACAGAGACTGTTATTCTCTATAATATACACAGAGACTGTTATTCTCTATACGATACACATGGGCTGTTATGCGCTACAATATACACATAGACTGTTATTCTCTATAAGATACACAGGGGATGCTATTCTCTATAATATACACAGGGGCTGTTATTCACTATAATATACACAGGGACTGTTATTCACTATAATATACACAGAGACTGTTATTCTCTATAATATACACAGGGGCTGTTATTATTTATAATATACACAGGGGCTGTTATTCTCTATAATATACACAGCGACTGTTATTCCCTATAATATACACAGGGACTGTTATTCTCTATAATATACACAGAGACTGTTATTCTCTATATGATACACACGGGCTGTTATGCTCTATAATATACACAGAGACTGTTAATCTCTATAATATACACAGGGGCTTTATTCTCTATAATACACACAGAGACTGTTATTCTCTATAAGATACACTGTGGATGCTATACTCTATAATATCCACAGAGACTGTTATTCACTATAATATACACAGAGACTGTTATTCTCTAAGATATACAGGGGCTGTTATGCTCTATAATATACACAGGGGCTATTATTTTCTATCATATACACAGGGACTGTTATTCTCTATAATACACGCAGGGGCTGTTATTCTCTATAAGATACACAGGGGATGCTATTCTCTATAATATACACAGAGACTGTTATTCTCTATAATATACACAGGGACTGTTATTCTCGATAATATACACAGAGATTGTTAATCTCTATAATATACACAGGGACAGTTATTCTCTATAATATACACAGGGACTGTTATTCCATATAATATACTCAGGGGCTATTATTCCCTATAATATACACAGAGACTGTTATTCTCGATAATATACCCAGAGGTTGTTATTCTCTATACTTTACACAGGAACTGTTATTCTCTATAATATGCACAGGGGCTGTTATTCCCTATAATATACACAGGGACTGTAATTCTCTATAATATACACAGGGGATGTTATTCTCTGTAATATACACATGGGATGTTATTCCCTATAACATACACAAGGGTTCTTATTCTCTATACTATACACAGGGCTGTTATTCTCTATAATATACACAGGGGATGCTATTCTCTATAAGATACACAGGGGCTGTTATGCTCTATAATATACACAGGGGCTGTTGTTCTCCATAATATACACAGTGACTGTTATTCTCTATAATATACACAGGGGCTGCTATTCACTATAATATACACAGAGACTGTTATTCTCGATAATATACCCAGAGGTTGTTATTCTCTATACTTTACACAGGAACTGTTATTCTCTATAATATGCACAGGGGCTGTTATTCCCTATAATATACACAGGGACTGTTATTCTCTATAATATACACAGGGGCTGTTATTCTTTATAATATACACAGGGGCTGTTATTCTCTATAATATACACAGCGACTGTTATTCCCTATAATATACACAGAGACTGTTATTCTCAATAAGATACACAGGGGCTGTTATGCTCTATAATATACACAGGGGCTATTATTCTCTATAATATACACAGGCACTGTTATTCTCTATAATATACACAGGGACTGTTATTCGCTATAATATACACAGAGATTGTTATTCTCTATAATATACACAGGGACTGTTATTCTCTACAATATACACCGGGGCTGTTATTCTCTGTAATATACACAGGGGATGTTATTCCCTATAATATACAGAGGGGTTGTTATTCTCTATACTATACACAGGGCTGTTATTCTCTATAATATACACAGAGACTGTTATTCTCTATAATATACACAGGGACTGTTATTCTCTATAATATACACAGGGGATGTTATTCTCTGTAATATACACAGGGGATGTTATTCCACAGAATATACACAGGGGTTGTTATTCTCTATACTATACACATGGCTGTTATTCTCTATAATATACACAGAGACTGTAATTCTCTATAATATACACAGGGGCTGTTATTCTCTATAATTTACACAGGGGATGCTATTCTCTGTAATATTCACATGGGATGTTATTCTCTATACTCTACACAGGGGCTGTTATTCTCTATAATATACACAGAGGCTGTTATTTTCTAGACTCTACACAAGGGATGTTATTCTCTATAATATACACAGGGGCTGTTATTCTCTATAATATACACAGGGACTGTTATTCCCTATAATATACACAGGGACTGTTATTCCCTATAATATACACAGAGCTGTTATTCTCTATAATATACACATAGACTGTTATTCTCTATAATATACACTGGGCTGTTATTCTCTATAATATACACAGGGGCTGTTGTTCTCTATAATATACACAGGGACTGTTATTCACTATAATATACACAGAGACTGTTATTCTCCATACGATACACAGGGGCTGTTATGCTCTATAATATACACAGAGATTGTTATTCTCTATAATATGCACAGGGACTGTAATTTACTATAATATACACAGGGACTGTTATTCTCTGTAACATACACAGGGACTGTTGATCTCTATAATATACACAGGGACAGTTATTCTCTATAATATACACAGGGACTGTTATTCCCTATAATGTACACAGGGGATGTTATTCTCTATAATATACACAGGGACTGTTATTCCCTATAATATACACAGGGTCTGTTTATCTCTATAATATACACAGGGACTGTTATTCTCTATAATATACACAAGGACTGTTATTCTCTATAATATACACCGGGGCAGTTATTATCTGTAATATACACAGGGGATGTTATTCCCTATAATATACACAGGGGTTGTTATTCTCTATACTATACACAGGGCTGTTATTCTCTATAATATACACAGAGACTGTTATTCTCTATAATATACACAGGGACTGTTATTCTCTATAATATACACAGGGGATGTTATTCTCTATAATATACACAGGGGATGTTATTCCCTATAATATAGACAGGGGTTGTTATTCTCTATACTATACACATGGCTGTTATTCTCTATAATATACACAGAGACTGTAATTCTCTATAATATACACAGGGTCTGTTATTCTCTATAATATACACAGGGGATGCTATTCTCTGTAATATACACAGGGGCTGTTATTCCCTATAACATACACAGCGACTGTTATTCTCTATAATATACAAAGGGACTGTTATTCTCTATAATATACACAGGGACTGTTAATCTCTATAATATACACAGGGACAGTTATTCTCTATAATATACACAGGGACTGTTATTCCATATAATATACTCAGGGGCTATTATTCCCTATAATATACACAGGGATTGTTATTCTCTATAATATACACAGGGACTGTTATTCCCTATAATATACACAGGAACTGTTATTCTCTATAATATACACAGAGACTGTTATTCTCTATAATATACACAGGGACTGTAATTCTCTATAATATACACAGGGGATGTTATTCTCTGTAATATACACATGGGATGTTATTCCCTATAATATACACAGGGGTTGTTATTCTCTATACTATACACAGGGCTGTTATTCTCTATAATATACACAGGGGATGCTATTCTCTGTAATATACACAGGGACTGTTATTCCCCATAATATACACAGAGGCTGTTTATCTCTTCTCTACACAGGGGCTGTTATTCTCTTTAATATACACAGACGCTGTTATTCTCAAAACTCTACACAAGGGATGTTATTCTCTATAATATACACAGGGGCTGTTATTCTCTATAATATACACAGGGGCTGTTATGCTCTATAATATACACAGGGGCTGTTATTCTCTATAATATACACAGGCACTGTTATTCTCTATAATATACACAGGGACTGTTATTCGCTATAATATACACAGAGATTGTTATTCTCTATAATATACACAGGGACTGTTATTCTCTACAATATACACCGGGGCTGTTATTCTCTGTAATATACACAGGGGATGTTATTCCCTATAATATACACAGGGGTTGTTATTCTCTATACTATACACCGGGCTGTTATTCTCTATAATATACACAGAGACTGTTATTCCCTATAATATACACAGGGACTGTTATTCTCTATAATATACACAGGGGATGTTATTCTCTGTAATATACACAGGGGATGTTATTCCACATAATATACACAGGGGTTGTTATTCTCTATACTATACACATGGCTGTTATTCTCTATAATATACACAGAGACTGTAATTCTCTATAATATACACAGGGGCTGTTATTCTCTGTAATTTACACAGGGGATGCTACTCCCTGTAATATTCACATGGGATGTTATTCTCTATACTCTACACAGGGGCTGTTATTCTCTATAATATACACAGAGGCTGTTATTTTCTATACTCTACACAAGGGATGTTATTCTCTATAATATACACAGGGGCTGTTATTCTCTATAATATACACAGGGACTGTTATTCCCTATAATATACACAGGGACTGTTATTCCCTATAATATACACAGAGCTGTTATTCTCTATAATATACACATAGACTGTTATTCTCTATAATATACACAGGGCTGTTATTCTCTATAATATACACAGGGGCTGTTGTTCTCTATAATATACACAGGGACTGTTATTCACTATAATATACACAGAGACTGTTATTCTCCATACGATACACAGGGGCTGTTATGCTCTATAATATACACAGAGATTGTTATTCTCTATAATATACACAGGGACTGTAATTCTCTATAATATACACAGGGACTGTTATTCTCTGTAATATACACAGGGACTGTTGATCTCTATAATATACACAGGGACAGTTATTCTCTATAATATACACAGGGACTGTTATGCTCTATAATATTCACAGGGGCTGTTATTCTCTATAAGATACACAGGGGATGCTATTCACTATAATATACACAGGGACTGTTATTCACTATAATATACACAGGGACTGTTATTCCCTATAATATACACAGGGACTGTTATTCCCTATAATATAGACAGGGACTGTTATTCCCTATAATATACACAGGATCTGTTTATCTCTATAATATACACAGGGACTGTTATTCGCTATAATATACACAGAGATTGTTATTCTCTATAATATACACAGGGACTGTTATTCTCTATAATATACACAGGGACTGTTATTCTCTATAATATACACCGGGGCAGTTATTATCTGTAATATACACAGGGGATGTTATTCCCTATAATATACACAGGGGTTGTTATTCTCTATACTATACACAGGGCTGTTATTCTCTATAATATACACAGAGACTGTTATTCTCTATAATATACACAGGGACTGTTATTCTCTATAATGTACACAGGGGATGTTATTCTCTATAATATACACAGGGGTTGTTATTCTCTATACTATACACATGGCTGTTATTCTCTATAATGTACACAGAGACTGTAATTCTCTATAATATACACAGGGTCTGTTATTCTCTATAATATACACAGGGGATGCTATTCTCTGTAATATACACAGGGGCTGTTATTCCCTATAACATACACAGAGACTGTTATTCTCTATAATATACAAAGGGACTGTTAATCTCTATAATATACACAGGGACAGTTATTCTCTATAATATACACAGGGACTGTTATTCCATATAATATACTCAGGGGCTATTATTCCCGAAAATATACACAGGGACTGTTATTCTCAATAATATACACAGGGACTGTTATGCCCTATAATATACACAGGGACTGTTATTCTCTATAATATACACAGAGACTGTTATTCTCTATAATATACACAGGGACTGTAATTCTCTATAATATACACAGGGGATGTTATTCTCTGTAATATACACATGGGATGTTATTCCCTCTAATATACACAGGGGTTGTTATTCTCTATACTATACACAGGGCTGTTATTCTCTATAATATACACAGGGGATGCTATTCTCTGTAATATACACAGGGGCTGTTATTCCCTATAATATACACAGAGGCTGTTATTCTCTATACTCTACACAGGGGCTGTTATTCTCTATAATATACACAGAGGCTGTTATTCTCTATACTCTACACAAGGGATGTTATTCTCTATAATATACACGGGGGCTGTTATTCTCTATAATATACACAGGGACTGTTATTCCCTATAATATACACAGGGACTGTTATTCTCTACAATATACACAGAGCTGTTATTCTCTATAATATACACAGAGACTGTTATTCGCTATAATATACACAGAGATTGTTATTCTCTATAATATACACAGGGACTGTTATTCTCTATAATATACACAGGGACTGTTATTCTCTATAATATACACCGGGGCAGTTATTATCTGTAATATACACAGGGGATGTTATTCCCTATAATATACACAGGGGTTGTTATTCTCTATACTATACACAGGGCTGTTATTCTCTATAATATACACAGAGACTGTTATTCTCTATAATATACACAGGGACTGTTATTCTCTATAATGTACACAGGGGATGTTATTCTCTGTAATATACACAGGGGATGTTATTCCCTATAATATACACAGGGGTTGTTATTCTCTATACTATACACATGGCTGTTATTCTCTATAATGTACACAGAGACTGTAATTCTCTATAATATACACAGGGTCTGTTATTCTCTATAATATACACAGGGGATGCTATTCTCTGTAATATACACAGGGGCTGTTATTCCCTATAACATACACAGAGACTGTTATTCTCTATAATATACAAAGGGACTGTTAATCTCTATAATATACACAGGGACAGTTATTCTCTATAATATACACAGGGACTGTTATTCCATATAATATACTCAGGGGCTATTATTCCCGAAAATATACACAGGGACTGTTATTCTCAATAATATACACAGGGACTGTTATGCCCTATAATATACACAGGGACTGTTATTCTCTATAATATACACAGAGACTGTAATTCTCTATAATATACACAGGGGATGTTATTCTCTGTAATATACACATGGGATGTTATTCCCTCTAATATACACAGGGGTTGTTATTCTCTATACTATACACAGGGCTGTTATTCTCTATAATATACACAGGGGATGCTATTCTCTGTAATATACACAGGGGCTGTTATTCCCTATAATATACACAGAGGCTGTTATTCTCTATACTCTACACAGGGGCTGTTATTCTCTATAATATACACAGAGGCTGTTATTCTCTATACTCTACACTAGGGATGTTATTCTCTATAATATACACGGGGGCTGTTATTCTCTATAATATACACAGGGACTGTTATTCCCTATAATATACACAGGGACTGTTATTCTCTACAATATACACAGAGCTGTTATTCTCTATAATATACACAGAGACTGTTATTCTCTATAATATACACAGGGCTGTTATTCTCTATAATATACACTGCGACTGTTATTCTCTATAATATACACAGGGACTGTTATTCTTTATAATATACACAGGGACTGTTAATCTCTATAATATACACAGGGACAGTTATTCTCTATAATATACACAGGGACTGTTATTCCCTATAATATACACAGCGACTGTTATTCTCTATAATATACACAGAGGCTGTTATTCCCTATAATATACACAGGGGCTGTTATTCCATATAATATACACAGGTACTGTTATTCTCTATAATATACACAGGGGCTGTTGTTCTCTAATATACACAGGGACTGTTATTCACTATAATATACACAGAGACTGTTATTCTCCATACGATACACAGGGGATGTTATGCTCTATAATATACACAGAGATTGTTATTCTCTATAATATACACAGGGACTGTTATTCTCTATAATATACACAGGGACTGTTATTCTCTATAATATACACCGGGGCAGTTATTATCTGTAATATACACAGGGGATGTTATTCCCTATAATATACACAGGGGTTGTTATTCTCTATACTCTGCACAGGGCTGTTATTCTCTATAATATACACAGAGACTGTTATTCTCTATAATATACACAGGGACTGTTATTCTCTATAATGTACACAGGGGATGTTATTCTCTGTAATATACACAGGGGATGTTATTCCCTATAATATACACAGGGGTTGTTATTCTCTATACTATACACATGACTGTTATTCTCTATAATGTACACAGAGACTGTAATTCTCAATAATATACACAGGGTCTGTTATTCTCTATAATATACACAGGGGATGCTATTCTCTGTAATATACACAGGGGCTGTTATTCCCTATAACATACACAGAGACTGTTATTCTCTATAATATTCAAAGGGACTGTTAATCTCTATAATATACACAGGGACATTTATTCTCTATAATATACACAGGGACTGTTATTCCATATAATATACTCAGGGGCTATTATTCCCTATAATATACACAGGGACTGTTATTCTTAATAATATACACAGGGACTGTTATTCCCTATAATATACACTGGGACTGTTATTCTCTATAATATACACAGAGACTGTTATTCTCTATAATATACACAGGGACTGTAATTCTCTATAATATACACAGGGGATGTTATTCTCTGTTATATACACATGGGATGTTATTCCCTATAATATACACAGGGGTTGTTATTCTCTATACTATTCACAGGGCTGTTATTCTCTATAATATACACAGGGGATGCTATTCTCTGTAATATACACAGGGGCTGTTATTCCCTATAATATACACAGAGGCTGTTATTCTCTATACTCTACACAGGGTCTGTTATTCTCTATAATATACACAGAGGCTGTTATTCTCTATACTCTACACAAGGGATGTTATTCTCTATAATATACACAGGGGCTGTTATTCTCTATAATATACACAGGGACTGTTATTCCCTATAATATACACAGGGACTGTTATTCTCTACAATATACACAGAGCTGTTATTCTCTATAATATACACAGAGACTGTTATTCTCTATAATATACACAGGGCTGTTATTCTCTATAATATACACTGCGACTGTTATTCTCTATAATATACACAGGGACTGTTATTCTTTATAATATACACAGGGACTGTTAATCTCTATAATATACACAGGGACAGTTATTCTCTATAATATAGACAGGGACTGTTATTCCCTATAATATACACAGCGACTGTTATTCTCTATAATATACACAGAGGCTGTTATTCCCTATAATATACACAGGGGCTGTTATTCCATATAATATACACAGGTACTGTTATTCTCTATAAAATACACAGGGGCTGTTGTTCTCTATAATATACACAGGGACTGTTATTCACTATAATATACACAGAGACTGTTATTCTCCATACGATACACAGGGGTTGTTATGCTCTATAATATACACAGAGATTGTTATTCTCTATAATATACACAGGGACTGTTATTCTCTATAATATACACAGGGACTGTTATTCTCTATAATATACACAGGGACTGTTGATCTCTATAATATACACAGGGACAGTTATTCTCTATAATATACACAGGGACTGTTATTCCCTATAATATACACAGCGAATGTGATTCTCTATAATATGCACAGGGACTGTTATTCCCTATAATATACACAGTGACTGTTATTCTCTATAATATACACAGAGACTGTTATTCTCTATAATATACACAGGGACTGTAATTCTCTATAATATACACAGGGGATGATATTCTCTGTAATATACACATGGGATGTTATTCCCTATAATATACACAGGGGTTGTTATTCTCTATACTATACACAGGGCTGTTATTCTGTATAATATACACAGGGGATGCTATTCTCTGTAATATACACAGGGGCTGTTATTCCCTATAATATACACAGAGGCTGTTATTCTCTATACTCTACACCGAGGCTGTTATTCTCTATAATATACACAGAGGCTGTTATTCACTATACTCTACACAAGGGATGCTATTCTCTGTAATATACACAGGGGCTGTTATTCCCTATAATATACACAGAGGCTGTTATTCTCTATAATATACACAGGGGCTGTTATTCTCTATAATATACACAGGGACTGTTATTCCCTATAATATACACAGGGACTGTTATTCTCTACAATATACACAGAGCTGTTATTCTCTATAATATACACAGAGACTGTTCTTCTCTATAATATACACAGGGACTGTTATTCTCTATAATGTACACATGGGATGCAATTCTCTGTAATATACACAGGGGCTGTTATTCCCTATAACATACACAGAGCCTGTTATTCTCTATAATATACAAAGGGACTGTTAATCTCTATAATATACACAGGGACAGTTATTCTCTATAATATACACAAGGACTGTTATTCCATATAATATACTCAGGGGCTATTATTCCCTATAATATACACAGGGACTGTTATTCCCTATAATATACACAGGGACTGTTATTCTCTATAATATACACAGAGACTGTTATTCTCTATAATATACACAGGGACTGTAATTCTCTATAATATACACAGGGGATGTTATTCTCTGTAATATACACCTGGGATGTTATTCCCTATAATATACACAGGGGTTGTTATTCTCTATATTATACACAGGGCTGTTATTCTCTATAATATACACAGGGGGTGCTATTCTCTGTAATATACACAGGGGCTGTTATTCCCTATAATATACACAGAGGCTGTTATTCTCTATACTCTACACAGGGGCTGTTATTCTCTATAATATACACAGAGGCTGTTATTCTCTATGCTCTACACAAGGGATGTTATTCTCTATAATATACACAGGGGCTGTTATTCCCTATAATATACACAGAGGCTGTTATTCCATATAATATACACAGGTACTGTTATTCTCTATAATATACACAGGGACTGTTTTGCTCTATAATATACACAGGGACTGTTATTCTCTATAATATACACAGGGACTGTTGATCTCTATAATATACACAGGGACAGTTATTCTCTATAATATACACAGGGCCTGTTATTCCCTATAATATACACAGCGACTGTTATTCTCTATAATATACACAGTGGCTGTTATTCCCTATAATATACACAGGGGCTGTTATTCTCTATAATATACACAGGGGCTGTTATTCTCTATAATATACACAGGGACTGTTATTCCCTATATTATACACAGGGACTGTTATTCTCTATAATATACACAGGGACTGTTATTCTCTATAATATACACCGGGGCTGTTATTCCCTATAAAATACTCAAGGGCTTTTATTCCATATAATATACACAGGGGCTGTTATTCTCTATAATGTACAGAGGGGATGTTATTCTCTGTAATATACACAGGGGCTGTTATTCCCTATAATATACACTGGGGTTGTTATTCTCTATAATATACACAGAGACTGTTATTCTCTATAATATACACAGGGGCTGTTATTCTCTATGATATACACAGGGACTGTTATTCTCTATAATATACACCGGGGCTGTTATGCTCTATAATATACACAGGGACTGGTGTTCTCTATAATATACACAGGGGCTGTTATTCACTATAATATACACAGACTGTTATTCTGTTTACGATACACAGGGGCTGTTATGCTCTATAATATAAACAGAGACTGTTATTCTCTATAATATACACAGGGACTGTTATTCTCTATAATATACACAGGGACTGTTATTCCCTATAATATACACAGGGACTGTTATTCTCTACAATATACACAGAGCTGTTATTCTCTATAATATACACAGAGACTGTTCTTCTCTATAATATACACAGGGACTGTTATTCTCTATAATGTACACATGGGATGCAATTCTCTGTAATATACACAGGGGCTGTTATTCCCTATAACATACACAGAGACTGTTATTCTCTATGATATACAAAGGGACTGTTAATCTCTATAATATACACAGGGACAGTTATTCTCTATAATATACACAAGGACTGTTATTCCATATAATATACTCAGGGGCTATTATTCCCTATAATATACACAGGGACTGTTATTCCCTATAATATACACAGGGACTGTTATTCTCTATAATATACACAGAGACTGTTATTCTCTATAATATACACAGGGACTGTAATTCTCTATAATATACACAGGGGATGTTATTCTCTGTAATATACACCTGGGATGTTATTCCCTATAATATACACAGGGGTTGTTATTCTCTATATTATACACAGGGCTGTTATTCTCTATAATATACACAGGGGGTGCTATTCTCTGTAATATACACAGGGGCTGTTATTCCCTATAATATACACAGAGGCTGTTATTCTCTATACTCTACACAGGGGCTGTTATTCTCTATAATATACACAGAGGCTGTTATTCTCTATACTCTACACAAGGGATGTTATTCTCTATAATATACACAGGGGCTGTTATTCCCTATAATATACACAGAGGCTGTTATTCCATATAATATACACAGGTACTGTTATTCTCTATAATATACACAGGGACTGTTTTGCTCTATAATATACACAGGGACTGTTATTCTCTATAATATACACAGGGACTGTTGATCTCTATAATATACACAGGGACAGTTATTCTCTATAATATACACAGGGCCTGTTATTCCCTATAATATACACAGCGACTGTTATTCTCTATAATATACACAGTGGCTGTTATTCCCTATAATATACACAGGGGCTGTTATTCTCTATAATATACACAGGGGCTGTTATTCTCTATAATATACACAGGGACTGTTATTCCCTATATTATACACAGGGACTGTTATTCTCTATAATATACACAGGGACTGTTATTCTCTATAATATACACCGGGGCTGTTATTCCCTATAAAATACTCAAGGGCTTTTATTCCATATAATATACACAGGGGCTGTTATTCTCTATAATGTACAGAGGGGATGTTATTCTCTGTAATATACACAGGGGCTGTTATTCCCTATAATATACACTGGGGTTGTTATTCTCTATAATATACACAGAGACTGTTATTCTCTATAATATACACAGGGGCTGTTATTCTCTATGATATACACAGGGACTGTTATTCTCTATAATATACACCGGGGCTGTTATGCTCTATAATATACACAGGGACTGGTGTTCTCTATAATATACACAGGGGCTGTTATGCTCTATAATATAAACAGAGACTGTTATTCTCTATAATATACACAGGGACTGTTATTCACTATAATATACACAGAGACTGTTATTCTCTTTCCGATACACAGGGGATGCTATACTCTATAATATACACAGAGACTGTTATTGTCTATAATATACACAGGGACTGTTATTCCCTATAATATAGACAGGGACTGTTATTCCCTATAATATACACAGGGTCTGTTTATCTCTATAATATACACAGGGACTGTTATTCGCTATAATATACACAGAGATTGTTATTCTCTATAATATACACAGGGACTGTTATTCTCTATAATATATACAGGGACTGTTATTCTCTATAATATACACCGGGGCAGTTATTATCTGTAATATACACAGGGGATGTTATTCCCTATGATATACACAGGGGTTGTTATTCTCTATACTATACACAGGGCTGTTATTCTCTATAATATACACAGAGACTGTTATTCTCTATAATATACACAGGGACTGTTATTCCCTATAATGTACACAGGGGATGTTATTCTCTGTAATATACACAGGGGATGTTATTCCCTATATTATACACAGGGGTTGTTATTCTCTATACTATACACATGGCTGTTATTCTCTATAATATACACAGAGACTGTAATTCTCTATAATATACACAGGGTCTGTTATTCTCTATAATATACACAGGGGATGCTATTCTCTGTAATATACACAGGGGATGTTTTTCTCTATAACATACACAGAGACTGTTATTCTCTATAATATACAAAGGGACTGTTAATCTCTATAATATCCACAGGGACAGTTATTCTCTATAATATACACAGGGACTGTTATTCCATCTAATATACTCAGGGGCTTTTATTCCCTATAATATTCACAGGGACTGTTATTCTCTATAATATACACAGGGACTGTTATTCCCTATAATATACACAGTGACTGTTATTCTCTATAATATACACAGAGACTGTTATTCTCTATTATATACACAGGGACTGTAATTCTCTATAATATACACAGGGGATGTTATTCTCTGTAATATACACATGGGATGTTATTCCCTATAATAAACACAGGGGTTGTTATTCTCTATACTGTACACAGGGCTGTTATTCTCTATAATATACACAGGGGATGCTATTCTCTGTAATATACACAGGGGCTGTTATTCCCTATAATATACACAGAGGCTGTTATTCTCTATACTCTACACAGCGGTTGTTATTCTCTATACTATACACAGGGCTGTTATTCTCTATAATATACACAGGGGATGCTATTCTCTGTAATATACACAGGGGCTGTTATTCCCTATAATATACACAGAGGCTGTTATTCTCTATACTCTACACAATGGATGTTATTCTCTATAATATACACAGGGGCTGTTATTCTCTATAATATACACAGGGACTGTTATTCCCTATAATATACACAGGGACTGTTATTCTCTACAATATACACAGAGCTGTTATTCTCTATAATATACACAGAGACTGTTATTCTCTATAATATACACAGGGCTGTTATTCTCTATAATATACACTGCGACTGTTATTCACTATAATATACACAGGGACTGTTATTCTTTATAATATACACAGGGACTGTTAATCTCTATAATATACACAGGGACAGTTATTCTCTATAATATAGACAGGGACTGTTATTCCCTATAATATACACAGCGACTGTTATTCTCTATAATATACACAGAGGCTGTTATTCCCTATAATATACACAGGGGCTGTTATTCCATATAATATACACAGGTACTGTTATTCTCTATAAAATACACAGGGGCTGTTGTTCTCTATAATATACACAGGGACTGTTATTCACTATAATATACACAGAGACTGTTATTCTCCATACGATACACAGGGGTTGTTATGCTCTATAATATACACAGAGATTGTTATTCTCTATAATATACACAGGGACTGTTATTCTCTATAATATACACAGGGACTGTTATTCTCTATAATATACACAGGGACTGTTGATCTCTATAATATACAGAGGGACAGTTATTCTCTATAATATACACAGGGACTGTTATTCCCTATAATATACACAGCGACTGTGATTCTCTATAATATGCACAGGGACTGTTATTCCCTATAATATACACAGTGACTGTTATTCTCTATAATATACACAGAGACTGTTATTCTCTATAATATACACAGGGACTGTAATTCTCTATAATATACACAGGGGATGATATTCTCTGTAATATACACATGGGATGTTATTCCCTATAATATACACAGGGGTTGTTATTCTCTATACTATACACAGGGCTGTTATTCTCTATAATATACACAGGGGATGCTATTCTCTGTAATATACACAGGGGCTGTTAATCCCTATAATATACACAGAGGCTGTTATTCTCTATACTCTACACAGAGGCTGTTATTCTCTATAATATACACAGAGGCTGTTATTCACTATACTCTACACAAGGGATGCTATTCTCTGTAATATACACAGGGGCTGTTATTCCCTATAATATACACAGAGGCTGTTATTCTCTATAATATACACAGGGGCTGTTATTCTCTATAATATACACAGGGACTGTTATTCCCTATAATATACACAGGGACTGTTATTCTCTACAATATACACAGAGCTGTTATTCTCTATAATATACACAGAGACTGTTCTTCTCTATAATATACACAGGGACTGTTATTCTCTATAATGTACACAGGGGATGTTATTCTCTGTAATATACACAGGGGATGTTATTCCCTATAATATACACAGGGGTTGTTATTCTCTATACTATACACATGGCTGTTATTCTCTATAATATACACAGAGACTGTAATTCTCTATAATATACACAGGGTCTGTTATTCTCTATAATATACACAGGGGATGCAATTCTCTGTAATATACACAGGGGCTGTTATTCCCTATAACATACACAGAGACTGTTATTCTCTATAATATACAAAGGGACTGTTAATCTCTATAATATACACAGGGACAGTTATTCTCTATAATATACACAGGGACTGTTATTCCATATAATATACTCAGGGGCTATTATTCCCTATAATATACACAGGGACTGTTATTCCCTATAATATACACAGTGACTGTTATTCTCTATAATATACACAGAGACTGTTATTCTCTATAATATACACAGGGACTGTAATTCTCTATAATATACACAGGGGATGTTATTCTCTGTAATATACACCTGGGATGTTATTCCCTATAATATACACAGGGGTTGTTATTCTCTATATTATACACAGGGCTGTTATTCTCTATAATATACACAGGGGGTGCTATTCTCTGTAATATACACAGGGGCTGTTATTCCCTATAATATACACAGAGGCTGTTATTCTCTATACTCTACACAGGGGCTGTTATTCTCTATAATATACACAGAGGCTGTTATTCTCTATACTCTACACAAGGGATGTTATTCTCTATAATATACACAGGGGCTGTTATTCCCTATAATATACACAGAGGCTGTTATTCCATATAATATACACAGGTACTGTTATTCTCTATAATATACACAGGGACTGTTTTGCTCTATAATATACACAGGGACTGTTATTCTCTATAATATACACAGGGACTGTTGATCTCTATAATATACACAGGGACAGTTATTCTCTATAATATACACAGGGCCTGTTATTCCCTATAATATACACAGCGACTGTTATTCTCTATAATATACACAGGGGCTGTTATTCCCTATAATATACACAGGGGCTGTTATTCTCTATAATATACACAGGGGCTGTTATTCTCTATAATATACACAGGGACTGTTATTCCCTATATTATACACAGGGACTGTTATTCTCTACAATATACACAGGGACTGTTATTCTCTATAATATACACCGGGGCTGTTATTCCCTATAAAATACACAAGGGCTTTTATTCCATATAATATACACAGGGACTGTTATTCTCTATAATGTACACAGGGGATGTTATTCTCTGTAATATACACAGGGGATGTTATTCCCTATATTATACACAGGGGTTGTTATTCTCTATACTATACACATGGCTGTTATTCTCTATAATATACACAGAGACTGTAATTCTCTATAATATACACAGGGTCTGTTATTCTCTATAATATACACAGGGGATGCTGTTCTCTGTAATATACACAGGGGATGTTTTTCCCTATAACATACACAGAGACTGTTATTCTCTATAATATACAAAGGGACTGTTAATCTCTATAATATCCACAGGGACAGTTATTCTCTATAATATACACAGGGACTGTTATTCCATCTAATATACTCAGGGGCTTTTATTCCCTATAATATTCACAGGGACTGTTATTCTCTATAATATACACAGGGACTGTTATTCCCTATAATATACACAGTGACTGTTATTCTCTATAATATACACAGAGACTGTTATTCTCTATTATATACACAGGGACTGTAATTCTCTATAATATACACAGGGGATGTTATTCTCTGTAATATACACATGGGATGTTATTCCCTATAATAAACACAGGGGTTGTTATTCTCTATACTATACACAGGGCTGTTATTCTCTATAATATACACAGGGGATGCTATTCTCTGTAATATACACAGGGGCTGTTATTCCCTATAATATACACAGAGGCTGTTATTCTCTATACTCTACACAGGGGCTGTTATTCTCTATAATATACACAGAGGCTGTTATTCTCTATACTCTACACAAGGGATGTTATTCTCTATAATATACACGGGGGCTGTTATTCTCTATAATATACACAGGGACTGTTATTCCCTATAATATACACAAGGACTGTTATTCTCTACAATATACACAGAGCTGTTATTCTCTATAATATACACAGAGACTGTTATTCTCTATAATATACACAGGGCTGTTATTCTCTATAATATACACAGAGACTGTTATTCTCTATAATATACACAGGGCTGTTATTCTCTATAATATACACAGCGACTGTTATTCTCTATAATATACACAGGGGCTGTTATACTTTATAATATACACAGGGTCTGTTAATCTCTATAATATACACAGGGACAGTTATTCTCTATAATATACACAGGGACAGTTATTCTCTATAATATACACAGGGACTGTTATTCCCTATAATATACACAGCGACTGTTATTCTCTATAATATACACAGAGGCTGTTATTCCCTATAATATACACAGGTGCTGTTATTCCATATAATATACACAGGTACTGTTATTCTCTATAATATACACAGGGACTGTTATTACCTATAATATACACAGGGACTGTTATTCTCTATAATATACACAGGGGCTGTTGTTCTCTATAATATACACAGGGACTGTTATTCACTATAATATACACAGAGACTGTTATTCTCCAGAGGATACACAGGGGCTGTTATGCTCTATAATATACACAGAGATTGTTATTCTCTATAATATACACAGGGACTGTTATTCTCTATAATAGACACAGGGACTGTTATTCTCTATAATATACACAGGGACTGTTGATCTCTATAATATACACAGGGACAGTTATTCTCTATAATATACACAGGGACTGTTATTCCCTATAATATGCACAGCGACTGTTATTCTCTATAATATACACAGGGGCTGGTATTCCCTATAATATACACAGGGGCTGTTATTCTCTATAATATACACAGGGGCTGTTATTCTCTATAATATACACAGGGACTGTTATTCCCTATAATATACACAGGGACAGTTATTCTCTATAATATACACAGGGACTGTTATTCCCTATAATATACACAGCGACTGTGATTCTCTATAATATGCACAGGGACTGTTATTCCCTATAATATACACAGTGACTGTTATTCTCTATAATATACACAGAGACTGTTATTCTCTATAATATACACAGGGACTGTAATTCTCTATAATATACACAGGGGATGATATTCTCTGTAATATCCACATGGGGTGTTATTCCCTATAATATACACAGGGGTTGTTATTCTCTATACTATACACAGGGCTGTTATTCTCTATAATATACACAGGGGATGCTATTCTCTGTAATATACACAGGGGCTGTTATTCCCTATAATATACACAGAGGCTGTTATTCTCTATACTCTACACAAGGGATGTTATTCTCTATAATATACACAGGGGCTGTTATTCTCTATAATATACACAGGGACTGTTATTCCCTATAATATACACAGTGACTGTTATTCTCTATAATATACACAGAGACTGTTATTCTCTATTATATACACAGGGACTGTAATTCTCTATAATATACACAGGGGATGTTATTCTCTGTAATATACACATGGGATGTTATTCCCTATAATATACACAGGGGTTGTTATTCTCTATACTATACACAGGGCTGTTATTCTCTATAATATACACAGGGGATGCTATTCTCTGTAATATACACAGGGGCTGTTATTCCCTATAATATACACAGAGGCTGTTATTCTCTATACTCTACACAGGGGCTGTTATTCTCTATAATATACACAGAGGCTGTTATTCTCTATACTCTACACAAGGGATGTTATTCTCTATAATATACACGGGGGCTGTTATTCTCTATAATATACACAGGGGGACTGTTATTCCCTATAATATACACAAGGACTGTTATTCTCTACAATATACACAGAGCTGTTATTCTCTATAATATACACAGAGACTGTTATTCTCTATAATATACACAGGGCTGTTATTCTCTATAATATACACAGAGACTGTTATTCTCTATAATATACACAGGGCTGTTATTCTCTATAATATACACAGCGACTGTTATTCTCTATAATATACACAGAGACTGTTATTCTCTATTATATACACAGGGACTGTAATTCTCTATAATATACACAGGGGATGTTATTCTCTGTAATATACACATGGGATGTTATTCCCTATAATATACACAGGGGTTGTTATTCTCTATACTATACACAGGGCTGTTATTCTCTATAATATACACAGAGGCTGTTATTCTCTATAATATACACAGAGGCTGTTATTCACTATACTCTACACAAGGGATGCTATTCTCTGTAATATACACAGGGGCTGTTATTCCCTATAATATACACAGAGGCTGTTATTCTCTATAATATACACAGGGGCTGTCATTCTCTATAATATACACAGGGACTGTTATTCCCTATAATATACACAGGGACTGTTATTCTCTACAATATACACAGAGCTGTTATTCTCTATAATATACACAGAGACTGTTCTTCTCTATAATATACACAGGGACTGTTATTCTCTATAATGTACACAGGGGATGTTATTCTCTGTAATATACACAGGGGATGTTATTCCCTATAATATACACAGGGGTTGTTATTCTCTATACTATACACATGGCTGTTATTCTCTATAATATACACAGAGACTGTAATTCTCTATAATATACACAGGGTCTGTTATTCTCTATAATATACACAGGGGATGCAATTCTCTGTAATATACACAGGGGCTGTTATTCCCTATAACATACACAGAGACTGTTATTCTCTATAATATACAAAGGGACTGTTAATCTCTATAATATACACAGGGACAGTTATTCTCTATAATATACACAGGGACTGTTATTCCATACAATATACTCAGAGGCTATTATTCCCTATAATATACACAGGGACTGTTATTCCCTATAATATACACAGTGACTGTTATTCTCTATAATATACACAGAGACTGTTATTCTCTATAATATACACAGGGACTGTAATTCTCTGTAATATACACCTGGGATGTTATTCCCTATAATATACACAGGGGTTGTTATTCTCTATATTATACACAGGGCTGTTATTCTCTATAATATACACAGGGGGTGCTATTCTCTGTAATATACACAGGGGCTGTTATTCCCTATAATATACACAGAGGCTGTTATTCTCTATACTCTACACAGGGGCTGTTATTCTCTATAATATACACAGAGGCTGTTATTCTCTATACTCTACACAAGGGATGTTATTCTCTATAATATACACAGGGGCTGTTATTCCCTATAATATACACAGAGGCTGTTATTCCATATAATATACACAGGTACTGTTATTCTCTATAATATACACAGGGACTGTTTTGCTCTATAATATACACAGGGACTGTTATTCTCTATAATATACACAGGGACTGTTGATCTCTATAATATACACAGGGACAGTTATTCTCTATAATATACACAGGGCCTGTTATTCCCTATAATATACACAGCGACTGTTATTCTCTATAATATACACAGGGGCTGTTATTCCCTATAATATACACAGGGGCTGTTATTCTCTATAATATACACAGGGGCTGTTATTCTCTATAATATACACAGGGACTGTTATTCCCTATATTATACACAGGGACTGTTATTCTCTACAATATACACAGGGACTGTTATTCTCTATAATATACACCGGGGCTGTTATTCCCTATAAAATACACAAGGGCTTTTATTCCATATAATATACACAGGGACTGTTATTCTCTATAATGTACACAGGGGATGTTATTCTCTGTAATATACACAGGGGATGTTATTCCCTATATTATACACAGGGGTTGTTATTCTCTATACTATACACATGGCTGTTATTCTCTATAATATACACAGAGACTGTAATTCTCTATAATATACACAGGGTCTGTTATTCTCTATAATATACACAGGGGATGCTGTTCTCTGTAATATACACAGGGGATGTTTTTCCCTATAACATACACAGAGACTGTTATTCTCTATAATATACAAAGGGACTGTTAATCTCTATAATATCCACAGGGACAGTTATTCTCTATAATATACACAGGGACTGTTATTCCATCTAATATACTCAGGGGCTTTTATTCCCTATAATATTCACAGGGACTGTTATTCTCTATAATATACACAGGGACTGTTATTCCCTATAATATACACAGTGACTGTTATTCTCTATAATATACACAGAGACTGTTATTCTCTATTATATACACAGGGACTGTAATTCTCTATAATATACACAGGGGATGTTATTCTCTGTAATATACACATGGGATGTTATTCCCTATAATAAACACAGGGGTTGTTATTCTCTATACTATACACAGGGCTGTTATTCTCTATAATATACACAGGGGATGCTATTCTCTGTAATATACACAGGGGCTGTTATTCCCTATAATATACACAGAGGCTGTTATTCTCTATACTCTACACAGGGGCTGTTATTCTCTATAATATACACAGAGGCTGTTATTCTCTATACTCTACACAAGGGATGTTATTCTCTATAATATACACGGGGGCTGTTATTCTCTATAATATACACAGGGACTGTTATTCCCTATAATATACACAAGGACTGTTATTCTCTACAATATACACAGAGCTGTTATTCTCTATAATATACACAGAGACTGTTATTCTCTATAATATACACAGGGCTGTTATTCTCTATAATATACACAGAGACTGTTATTCTCTATAATATACACAGGGCTGTTATTCTCTATAATATACACAGCGACTGTTATTCTCTATAATATACACAGGGGCTGTTATACTTTATAATATACACAGGGTCTGTTAATCTCTATAATATACACAGGGACAGTTATTCTCTATAATATACACAGGGACTGTTATTCCCTATAATACACACAGCGACTGTTATTCTCTATAATATACACAGAGGCTGTTATTCCCTATAATATA
This sequence comes from Scyliorhinus torazame, assembly GCF_047496885.1. Lineage (NCBI taxonomy): Eukaryota > Metazoa > Chordata > Chondrichthyes > Carcharhiniformes > Scyliorhinidae > Scyliorhinus > Scyliorhinus torazame. The sequence continues at coordinate 35,163 of NW_027308944.1, forward strand.
CACAGGTGCTGTTATTCCATATAATATACACAGGTACTGTTATTCTCTATAATATACACAGGGACTGTTATTACCTATAATATACACAGGGACTGTTATTCTCTATAATATACACAGGGGCTGTTGTTCTCTATAATATACACAGGGACTGTTATTCACTATAATATACACAGAGACTGTTATTCTCCAGAGGATACACAGGGGCTGTTATGCTCTATAATATACACAGAGATTGTTATTCTCTATAATATACACAGGGACTGTTATTCTCTATAATAGACACAGGGACTGTTATTCTCTATAATATACACAGGGACTGTTGATCTCTATAATATACACAGGGACAGTTATTCTCTATAATATACACAGGGACTGTTATTCCCTATAATATGCACAGCGACTGTTATTCTCTATAATATACACAGGGGCTGGTATTCCCTATAATATACACAGGGGCTGTTATTCTCTATAATATACACAGGGACTGTTATTCTCTATAATGTACACAGGGGATGTTATTCTCTGTAATATACACAGGGGATGTTATTCCCTATAATATACACAGGGGTTGTTATTCTCTATACTATACACATGGCTGTTATTCTCTATAATATACACAGAGACTGTAATTCTCTATAATATACACAGGGTCTGTTATTCTCTATAATATACACAGGGGATGCAATTCTCTGTAATATACACAGGGGCTGTTATTCCCTATAACATACACAGAGACTGTTATTCTCTATAATATACAAAGGGACTGTTAATCTCTATAATATACACAGGGACAGTTATTCTCTATAATATACACAGGGACTGTTATTCCATACAATATACTCAGAGGCTATTATTCCCTATAATATACACAGGGACTGTTATTCCCTATAATATACACAGTGACTGTTATTCTCTATAATATACACAGAGACTGTTATTCTCTATAATATACACAGGGACTGTAATTCTCTATAATATACACAGGGGATGTTATTCTCTGTAATATACACCTGGGATGTTATTCCCTATAATATACACAGGGGTTGTTATTCTCTATATTATACACAGGGCTGTTATTCTCTATAATATACACAGGGGGTGCTATTCTCTGTAATATACACAGGGGCTGTTATTCCCTATAATATACACAGAGGCTGTTATTCTCTATACTCTACACAGGGGCTGTTATTCTCTATAATATACACAGAGGCTGTTATTCTCTATACTCTACACAAGGGATGTTATTCTCTATAATATACACAGGGGCTGTTATTCCCTATAATATACACAGAGGCTGTTATTCCATATAATATACACAGGTACTGTTATTCTCTATAATATACACAGGGACTGTTTTGCTCTATAATATACACAGGGACTGTTATTCTCTATAATATACACAGGGACTGTTGATCTCTATAATATACACAGGGACAGTTATTCTCTATAATATACACAGGGCCTGTTATTCCCTATAATATACACAGCGACTGTTATTCTCTATAATATACACAGGGGCTGTTATTCCCTATAATATACACAGGGGCTGTTATTCTCTATAATATACACAGGGGCTGTTATTCTCTATAATATACACAGGGACTGTTATTCCCTATATTATACACAGGGACTGTTATTCTCTACAATATACACAGGGACTGTTATTCTCTATAATATACACCGGGGCTGTTATTCCCTATAAAATACACAAGGGCTTTTATTCCATATAATATACACAGGGACTGTTATTCTCTATAATGTACACAGGGGATGTTATTCTCTGTAATATACACAGGGGATGTTATTCCCTATATTATACACAGGGGTTGTTATTCTCTATACTATACACATGGCTGTTATTCTCTATAATATACACAGAGACTGTAATTCTCTATAATATACACAGGGTCTGTTATTCTCTATAATATACACAGGGGATGCTGTTCTCTGTAATATACACAGGGGATGTTTTTCCCTATAACATACACAGAGACTGTTATTCTCTATAATATACAAAGGGACTGTTAATCTCTATAATATCCACAGGGACAGTTATTCTCTATAATATACACAGGGACTGTTATTCCATCTAATATACTCAGGGGCTTTTATTCCCTATAATATTCACAGGGACTGTTATTCTCTATAATATACACAGGGACTGTTATTCCCTATAATATACACAGTGACTGTTATTCTCTATAATATACACAGAGACTGTTATTCTCTATTATATACACAGGGACTGTAATTCTCTATAATATACACAGGGGATGTTATTCTCTGTAATATACACATGGGATGTTATTCCCTATAATAAACACAGGGGTTGTTATTCTCTATACTATACACAGGGCTGTTATTCTCTATAATATACACAGGGGATGCTATTCTCTGTAATATACACAGGGGCTGTTATTCCCTATAATATACACAGAGGCTGTTATTCTCTATACTCTACACAGGGGCTGTTATTCTCTATAATATACACAGAGGCTGTTATTCTCTATACTCTACACAAGGGATGTTATTCTCTATAATATACACGGGGGCTGTTATTCTCTATAATATACACAGGGACTGTTATTCCCTATAATATACACAAGGACTGTTATTCTCTACAATATACACAGAGCTGTTATTCTCTATAATATACACAGAGACTGTTATTCTCTATAATATACACAGGGCTGTTATTCTCTATAATATACACAGAGACTGTTATTCTCTATAATATACACAGGGCTGTTATTCTCTATAATATACACAGCGACTGTTATTCTCTATAATATACACAGGGGCTGTTATACTTTATAATATACACAGGGTCTGTTAATCTCTATAATATACACAGGGACAGTTATTCTCTATAATATACACAGGGACTGTTATTCCCTATAATATACACAGCGACTGTTATTCTCTATAATATACACAGAGGCTGTTATTCCCTATAATATACACAGGTGCTGTTATTCCATATAATATACACAGGTACTGTTATTCTCTATAATATACACAGGGACTGTTATTACCTATAATATACACAGGGACTGTTATTCTCTATAATATACACAGGGGCTGTTGTTCTCTATAATATACACAGGGACTGTTATTCACTATAATATACACAGAGACTGTTATTCTCCAGAGGATACACAGGGGCTGTTATGCTCTATAATATACACAGAGATTGTTATTCTCTATAATATACACAGGGACTGTTATTCTCTATAATAGACACAGGGACTGTTATTCTCTATAATATACACAGGGACTGTTGATCTCTATAATATACACAGGGACAGTTATTCTCTATAATATACACAGGGACTGTTATTCCCTATAATATGCACAGCGACTGTTATTCTCTATAATATACACAGGGGCTGGTATTCCCTATAATATACACAGGGGCTGTTATTCTCTATAATATACACAGGGGCTGTTATTCTCTATAATATACACAGGGACTGTTATTCCCTATAATATACACAGGGACAGTTATTCTCTATAATATACACAGGGACTGTTATTCCCTATAATATACACAGCGACTGTGATTCTCTATAATATGCACAGGGACTGTTATTCCCTATAATATACACAGTGACTGTTATTCTCTATAATATACACAGAGACTGTTATTCTCTATAATATACACAGGGACTGTAATTCTCTATAATATACACAGGGGATGATATTCTCTGTAATATCCACATGGGATGTTATTCCCTATAATATACACAGGGGTTGTTATTCTCTATACTATACACAGGGCTGTTATTCTCTATAATATACACAGGGGATGCTATTCTCTGTAATATACACAGGGGCTGTTATTCCCTATAATATACACAGAGGCTGTTATTCTCTATACTCTACACAAGGGATGTTATTCTCTATAATATACACAGGGGCTGTTATTCTCTATAATATACACAGGGACTGTTATTCCCTATAATATACACAGTGACTGTTATTCTCTATAATATACACAGAGACTGTTATTCTCTATTATATACACAGGGACTGTAATTCTCTATAATATACACAGGGGATGTTATTCTCTGTAATATACACATGGGATGTTATTCCCTATAATATACACAGGGGTTGTTATTCTCTATACTATACACAGGGCTGTTATTCTCTATAATATACACAGGGGATTCTATTCTCTGTAATATACACAGGGGCTGTTATTCCCTATAATATACACAGAGGCTGTTATTCTCTATACTCTACACAGGGGCTGTTATTCTCTATAATATACACAGAGGCTGTTATTCTCTATACTCTACACAAGGGATGTTATTCTCTATAATATACACGGGGGCTGTTATTCTCTATAATATACACAGGGGGACTGTTATTCCCTATAATATACACAAGGACTGTTATTCTCTACAATATACACAGAGCTGTTATTCTCTATAATATACACAGAGACTGTTATTCTCTATAATATACACAGGGCTGTTATTCTCTATAATATACACAGAGACTGTTATTCTCTATAATATACACAGGGCTGTTATTCTCTATAATATACACAGCGACTGTTATTCTCTATAATATACACAGAGACTGTTATTCTCTATTATATACACAGGGACTGTAATTCTCTATAATATACACAGGGGATGTTATTCTCTGTAATATACACATGGGATGTTATTCCCTATAATATACACAGGGGTTGTTATTCTCTATACTATACACAGGGCTGTTATTCTCTATAATATACACAGGGGATGCTATTCTCTGTAATACACACAGGGGCTTTTATTCCCTATAATATACACAGAGGCTGTTATTCTCTATACTCTACACAGGGGCTGTTATTCTCTATAATATACACAGAGGCTGTTTTTCTCTATACTCTACACAAGGGATGTTATTCTCTATAATATACACGGGGGCTGTTATTCTCTATAATATACACAGGGGGACTGTTATTCCCTATAATATACACAAGGACTGTTATTCTCTACAATATACACAGAGCTGTTATTCTCTATAATATACACAGAGACTGTTATTCTCTATAATATACACAGGGCTGTTATTCTCTATAATATACACAGAGACTGTTATTCTCTATAATATACACAGGGCTGTTATTCTCTATAATATACACAGCGACTGTTATTCTCTATAATATACACAGGGGCTGTTATTCTTTATAATATACACAGGGTCTGTTAATCTCTATAATATAAACAGGGACAGTTATTCTCTACAATATACACAGGGACTGTTATTCCCTATAATATACACAGCGACTGTTATTCTCTATAATATACACAGAGGCTGTTATTCCCTATAATATACACAGGTGCTGTTATTCCATATAATATACACAGGCACTGTTATTCTCTATAATATACACAGGGACTGTTATTACCTATAATATACACAGGGACTGTTATTCTCTATAATATACACAGGGGCTGTTGTTCTCTATAATATACACAGGGACTGTTATTCACTATAATATACACAGAGACTGTTATTCTCCAGACGATACACAGGGGCTGTTATGCTCTATAATATACACAGAGATTGTTATTCTCTATAATATACACAGGGACTGTTATTCTCTATAATAGACACAGGGACTGTTATTCTCTATAATATACACAGGGACTGTTGATCTCTATAATATACACAGGGACAGTTATTCTCTATAATATACACAGGGACTGTTATTCCCTATAATATACACAGCAACTGTTATTCTCTATAATATACACAGGGGTTGGTATTCCCTATAATATACACAGGGGCTGTTATTCTCTATAATATACACAGGGGCTGTTATTCTCTATAATATACACAGGGACTGTTATTCCCTATAATATACACAGGGACAGTTATTCTCTATAATATACACAGGGACTGTTATTCCCTATAATATACACAGCGACTGTGATTCTCTATAATATGCACAGGGACTGTTATTCCCTATAATATACACAGTGACTGTTATTCTCTATAATATACACAGAGACTGTTATTCTCTATAATATACACAGGGACTGTAATTCTCTATAATATACACAGGGGATGATATTCTCTGTAATATACACATGGGATGTTATTCCCTATAATATACACAGGGGTTGTTATTCTCTATACTATACACAGGGCTGTTATTCTCTATAATATACACAGGGGATGCTATTCTCTGTAATATACACAGGGGCTGTTATTCCCTATAATATACACAGAGGCTGTTATTCTCTATACTCTACACAGAGGCTGTTATTCTCTATAATATACACAGAGGCTGTTATTCACTATACTCTACACAAGGGATGCTATTCTCTGTAATATACACAGGGGCTGTTATTCCCTATAATATACACAGAGGCTGTTATTCTCTATAATATACACAGGGGCTGTTATTCTCTATAATATACACAGGGACTGTTATTCCCTATAATATACACAGGGACTGTTATTCTCTACAATATACACAGAGCTGTTATTCTCTATAATATACACAGAGACTGTTCTTCTCTATAATATACACAGGGACTGTTATTCTCTATAATGTACACAGGGGATGTTATTCTCTGTAATATACACAGGGGATGTTATTCCCTATAATATACACAGGGGTTGTTATTCTCTATACTATACACATGGCTGTTATTCTCTATAATATACACAGAGACTGTAATTCTCTATAATATACACAGGGTCTGCTATTCTCTATAATATACACAGGGGATGCAATTCTCTGTAATATACACAGGGGCTGTTATTCCCTATAACATACACAGAGACTGTTATTCTCTATAATATACAAAGGGACTGTTAATCTCTATAATATACACAGGGACAGTTATTCTCTATAATATACACAGGGACTGTTATTCCATATAATATACTCAGGGGCTATTATTCCCTATAATATACACAGGGACTGTTATTACCTATAATATACACAGGGACTGTTATTCTCTATAATATACACAGAGACTGTTATTCTCTAAAATATACACAGGGACTGTAATTCTCTATAATATACACAGGGGATGTTATTCTCTGTAATATACACCTGGGATGTTATTCCCTATAATATACACAGGGGTTGTTATTCTCTATATTATACACAGGGCTGTTATTCTCTATAATATACACAGGGGGTGCTATTCTCTGTAATATACACAGGGGCTGTTATTCCCTTTAATATACACAGAGGCTGTTATTCTCTGTACTCTACACAGGGGCTGTAATTCTCTATAATATACACAGAGGCTGTTATTCTCTATACTCTACACAAGGGATGTTATTCTCTATAATATACACAGGGGCTGTTATTCCCTATAATATACACAGAGGCTGTTATTCCATATAATATACACAGGTACTGTTATTCTCTATAATATACACAGGGACTGTTTTGCTCTATAATATACACAGGGACTGTTATTCTCTATAATATACACAGGGACTGTTGATCTCTATAATATACACAGGGACAGTTATTCTCTATAATATACACAGGGCCTGTTATTCCCTATAATATACACATCGACTGTTATTCTCTATAATATACACAGGGGCTGTTATTCCCTATAATATACACAGGGGCTGTTATTCTCTATAATATACACAGGGGCTGTTATTCTCTATAATATACACAGGGACTGCTATTCCCTATATTATACACAGGGACTGTTATTCTCCATAATATACACAGGGACTGTTATTCTCTATAATATACACCGGGGCTGTTATTCCCTATAAAATACACAAGGGCTTTTATTCCATATAATATACACAGGGGCTGTTATTCTCTATAATGTACAGAGGGGATGTTATTCTCTGTAATATACACAGGGGCTGTTATTCCCTATAATATACACAGGGGTTGTTATTCTCTATAATATACACAGGGACTGTTATTCTCTATAATATACACAGGGGCTGTTATTCTCTATAATATACACAGGGACTGTTATTCTCTATAATATACACCGGGGCTGTTATTCCCTATAAAATACACAACGGCTTTTATTCCATATAATATACACAGGGGCTGTTATTCTCTATAATGTACAGGGGGGATGTTATTCTCTGTAATATACACAGGGGATGTTATTCTCTGTAATATACACAGGGGCTGTTATTCCCTATAATATACACAGGGGTTGTTATTCTCTATAATATACACAGAGACTGTTATTCTCTATAATATACACAGCGACTGTTATTCTCTATAATATACACAGGGACTGTTATGCTCTATAATATACACAGGGACTGGTGTTCTCTATAATATACACAGGGGCTGTTATTCACTATAATATACACAGACTGTTATTCTGTTTACGATACACAGGGGCTGTTATGCTCTATAATATAAACAGAGACTGTTATTCTCTATAATATACACAGGGACTGTTATTCCCTATAATATAGACAGGGACTGTTATTCCCTATAATATAGACAGGGACTGTTATTCCCTATAATATACACAGGGTCTGTTTATCTCTATAATATACACAGGGACTGTTATTCGCTATAATATACACAGAGATTGTTATTCTCTATAATATACACAGGGACTGTTATTCTCTATAATATATACAGGGACTGTTATTCTCTATAATATACACCGGGGCAGTTATTATCTGTAATATACACAGGGGATGTTATTCCCTATAATATACACAGGGGTTGTTATTCTCTATACTATACACAGGGCTGTTATTCTCTATAATATACACAGAGACTGTTATTCTCTATAATATACACAGGGACTGTTATTCTCTATAATGTACACAGGGGATGTTATTCTCTGTAATATACACAGGGGATGTTATTCCCTATATTATACACAGGGGTTGTTATTCTCTATACTATACACATGGCTGTTATTCTCTATAATATACACAGAGACTGTAATTCTCTATAATATACACAGGGTCTGTTATTCTCTATAATATACACAGGGGATGCTATTCTCTGTAATATACACAGGGGATGTTTTTCCCTATAACATACACAGAGGCTGTTATTCTCTATAATATACAAAGGGACTGTTAATCTCTATAATATCCACAGGGACAGTTATTCTCTATAATATACACAGGGACTGTTATTCCATCTAATATACTCAGGGGCTTTTATTCCCTATAATATTCACAGGGACTGTTATTCTCTATAATATACACAGGGACTGTTATTCCCTATAATATACACAGTGACTGTTATTCTCTATAATATACACAGCGACTGTTATTCTCTATAATATACACAGGGACTGTTATGCTCTATAATATACACAGGGACTGGTGTTCTCTATAATATACACAGGGGCTGTTATTCACTATAATATACACAGACTGTTATTCTGTTTACGATACACAGGGGCTGTTATGCTCTATAATATAAACAGAGACTGTTATTCTCTATAATATACACAGGGACTGTTATTCCCTATAATATAGACAGGGACTGTTATTCCCTATAATATAGACAGGGACTGTTATTCCCTATAATATACACAGGGTCTGTTTATCTCTATAATATACACAGGGACTGTTATTCGCTATAATATACACAGAGATTGTTATTCTCTATAATATACACAGGGACTGTTATTCTCTATAATATATACAGGGACTGTTATTCTCTATAATATACACCGGGGCAGTTATTATCTGTAATATACACAGGGGATGTTATTCCCTATAATATACACAGGGGTTGTTATTCTCTATACTATACACAGGGCTGTTATTCTCTATAATATACACAGAGACTGTTATTCTCTATAATATACACAGGGACTGTTATTCTCTATAATGTACACAGGGGATGTTATTCTCTGTAATATACACAGGGGATGTTATTCCCTATATTATACACAGGGGTTGTGATTCTCTATACTATACACATGGCTGTTATTCTCTATAATATACACAGAGACTGTAATTCTCTATAATATACACAGGGTCTGTTATTCTCTATAATATACACAGGGGATGCTATTCTCTGTAATATACACAGGGGATGTTTTTCCATATAACATACACAGAGGCTGTTATTCTCTATAATATACAAAGGGACTGTTAATCTCTATAATATCCACAGGGACAGTTATTCTCTATAATATACACAGGGACTGTTATTCCATCTAATATACTCAGGGGCTTTTATTCGCTATAATATTCACAGGGACTGTTATTCTCTATAATATACACAGGGACTGTTATTCCCTATAATATACACAGTGACTGTTATTCTCTATAATATACACAGAGACTGTTATTCTCTATTATATACACAGGGACTGTAATTCTCTATAATATACACAGGGGATGTTATTCTCTGTAATATACACATGGGATGTTATTCCCTATAATATACACAGGGGTTGTTATTCTCTATACTATACACAGGGCTGTTATTCTCTATAATATACACAGGGGATGCTATTCTCTGTAATATACACAGGGGCTGTTATTCCCTATAATATACACAGAGGCTATTATTCTCTATACTCTACACAGGGGCTGTTATTCTCTATAATATACACAGAGGCTGTTATTCTCTATACTCTACACAAGGGATGTTATTCTCTATAATATACACGGGGGCTGTTATTCTCTATAATATACACAGGGACTGTTATTCCCTATAATATACACAAGGACTGTTATTCTCTACAATATACACAGAGCTGTTATTCTCTATAATATACACAGAGACTGTTATTCTCTATAATATACACAGGGCTGTTATTCTCTATAATATACACAGAGACTGTTATTCTCTATAATATACACAGGGCTGTTATTCTCTATAATATACACAGCGACTGTTATTCTCTATAATATACACAGGGGCTGTTATTCTTTATAATATACACAGGGTCTGTTAATCTCTATAATATACACAGGGACAGTTATTCTCTATAATATACACAGGGACTGTTATTCCCTATAATATACACAGCGACTGTTATTCTCTATAATATACACAGAGGCTGTTATTCCCTATAATATACACAGGTGCTGTTATTCCATATAATATACACAGGTACTGTTATTCTCTATAATATACACAGGGACTGTTATTACCTATAATATACACAGGGACTGTTATTCTCTATAATATACACAAGGGCTGTTGTTCTCTATAATATACACAGGGACTGTTATTCACTATAATATACACAGAGACTGTTATTCTCCAGACGATACACAGGGGCTGTTATGCTCTATAATATACACAGAGATTGTTATTCTCTATAATATACACAGGGACTGTTATTCTCTATAATAGACACAGGGACTGTTATTCTCTATAATATACACAGGGACTGTTGATCTCTATAATATACACAGGGACAGTTATTCTCTATAATATACACAGGGACTGTTATTCTCTATAATATACACAGCGACTGTTATTCTCTATAATATACACAGGGGCTGGTATTCCCTATAATATACACAGGGGCTGTTATTCTCTATAATATACACAGGGGCTGTTATTCTCTATAATATACACAGGGACTGTTATTCCCTATAATATACACAGGGACTGTTATTCTCTATAATATACACAGGGACTGTTATTCTCTATAGTATACACCGGGGCTGTTATTCCCTATAAAATACACAAGGGCTTTTATTCCATATAATATACACAGGGGCTGTTATTCTCGTAATGTACACAGGGGCTGTTATTCTCTGTAATATACACAGGGGCTGTTATTCCCTATAATATACACAGGGGTTGTTATTCTCTATAATATACACAGATACTGTTATTCTCTATAATATACAGAGGGGCTGTTATTCTCTATAATATACACAGGGACTGTTATTCTCTATAATATACACAGGGACTGTTTATCTCTATACCATACACAGGGACTGTTATGCTCTATAATATACACAGGGGCTGGTGTTCTCTATAATATACACAGGGGCTGTTATTCACTATAATATACACAGACTGTTATTCTGTTTACGATACACAGGGGCTGTTATGCTCTATAATATAAACAGAGACTTTTATTCCTTATAATATACACAGGGACTGTTATTCACTATAATATACACAGAGACTGTTATTCTCTTTCCGATACATAGGGGATGCTATACTCTATAATATACACAAGGGCTGTAATTCACTATAATATGCACAGGGACTGGTATTTACTATAATATACACAGAGACTGTTATTCTCTATAAGATACACAGGGGCTACTATGCTCGATAATATACACAGGGGCTATTATTCTCTATAAGATACACAGGGGATGCTATTCTCTATAATATACACAGGGGCTGTTATTCTCTATAATATACACAGGGGCTGTTATTCTGTATAATATACACAGAGACTGTTATTCTCTATAATATACACAGAGGCTGTTATTCTCTATACTCTACACAGGGGCTGTTATTCTCTATAATATACACAGGGGCTGTTATCCTCTATAATATACACAGGGACTGTTATTCCGTATAATATATACAGGGACTGTTATTCTCTATACTATACACAGGGGCTGTTATTCTCTATAATATACACAGAGACTGTTATTCTCTAAAAGATACACAGGGGCTGTTATGCTCTATCATATACACATGGACTGTTATTCTCTATAATATACACAGGGACTGTTATTCTCTATAATATACACAGGGGCTGTTATTCTCTATAATATACACAGGGGCTGTTATTCACCATAATATACACAGGGACAGTTATTCACTTATATATACCAGAGACTGTTATTCTCTATAAGATACACAGGGGCTGTTATGCTCTATAATATACACAGGGGCTGTTATTCTCTATAAGATACACAGGGGATGCTATTCTCTATAATATACACAGGGACTGTTATTCTCTATAATATACACAAAGACTGTTATTCTCTTTCCGATACACAGGGGCTGTTATTCTTTATAATAATCACAGGGACTGTTATTCACTATAATATACACAGGGACTGTTATTCCCTATAATATACACAGGGACTGTTATGCTCTATAATATACACAGGGGCTGTTGTTCTCTATAATATACACAGGGACTGTTATTCTCTATAAGATACACAGGGACTGTTATTCCCTATAATATACACAGGGACTGTTATGCTCTATAATATACCCAGGGGCTGTTATTCTCTATAATATACACAGGGGCTGTTATTCTCTATAATATACACAGGGACTGTTATTCCCTATAATGTACACAGAGACTGTTATTCTCTATACGATACACAGGGCCTGCTGTGCTCTATAATATACACAGGGACAGTTATTCACTATAATATACACAGAGACTGTTATTCTCTGTACGATACACAGAGGCTGTTATTCTCTATAATATACACAGGGGATGTTGTTCTCTATAATATACACAGGGACTGTTATTCACTATAATATACACAGAGACTGTTATTCTCTTTCCGATACACAGGGGATGCTATGCTCTATAATATACACAGAGACTGTTATTCTCCATAAGATACACAGGGGATGCTATTCTCTATAATATACACAAGGGCTGGTATTCACTATAATATGCACAGGGACTGGTATTTACTATAATATACACAGAGACTGTTATTCTCTATAAGATACACAGGGGCTGTTATGCTCGATAATATGCACAGGGGCTGTTATTCTGTATAAGATACACAGGGGATGCTATTCTCTATAATATACACAGGGCTGTTTTTCACTATAATATACACAGGGGCTGTTATTTCCTATAATATACATGGGCTGTTATTTCATATAATATACATAGGGGCTGTTATTCTCTATAATATACACTGGGACTGTTATTCACTATAATATACACAGAGACAGTTATTCACTATAATATACACAGAGACTGTTATGCTCTGCAAGATACACAGGGGCTGTTATTCTCTATAATATACACAGGGGCTGTTATTCTCTATAATATACACAGAGACTGTTATTCTCTTTAATATACACAGGGGCTGTTAGTCACTATAATATGCACAGGGACTGTTATTCTCTATAATATACACAGGGGCTGTTATTCTCTATAATATACACAGGGGCTGTTATTCTCTATAATATACACAGGGGATGCTATTCTCTATAATATACACAGTGACTGTTATGCTCTATAATATACACAGGGGCTGTTATTCTCTATATGATACAAAGGGGATGCTATTCTCTATAATATACACAGGGCCTGTTATTCACTATAATATACACAGGGACTGTTATTCTCTATAATATACACAGGGGATGCTATTCTCTATAATATACACAGGGGGTGCGATTCTCTATAATATACACAGTGACTGTTATGCTCTATAAAATACACAGGGGCTGTTATTCTCTATATGATACACAGGGGATGCTATTCTCTATAATCTACACAGAGACTTTTATTCTCTATAATATACACAGGGGCTGTTATTCTCTATAATATACACAAGGCCTGTTATTCTCTATATGATACACAGTGACTGTTATGCTCTATAATATACACAGGGTCTGTTATTCTCTATATGATACACAGGGGATGCTATTCTCTATAATACACAGAGGACTGTTATTCTCTATATGATACACAGGGGCTGTTATTCTCTATAATATACACAGGGGCTGTTATTCACTATAATATACACAGGGACAGTTATTCTCTATAAGATACACAGGGGCTGTTATTCACTATAATATACACAGAGACTGTTGTTCTCTATAATATGCACAGGGACTGTTATTCTCAAAATATACACAGAGACTGTTATTCTCTATAATATACACAGGGGGTGCTATTCTCTATAATATACACAGGGCTGTTATTCACTATACCATACACAGAGACTGTTATTCTCTATATGATACACAGGGGATGCTATTCTCTATAATCTACACAGAGACTGTTATTCTCTATAATATACACTGGGGCTGTTATTCACTATAATATACACAGGGACTGTTATTCTCTATAATATACACAAGGCCTGTTTTTCTCTATATGATACACAGTGACTGTTATGCTCTATAATATACACAGGGGCTGTTATTCTCTATATGATACACAGGGGATGCTATTCTCTATAATATACAGAGGGCTGTTATTCTCAATATGATACACAGGGGCTGTTATTCTCTATAATATACACAGGGGCTGTTATTCACTATAATATACACAGGGGATGCTATTCTCTATAATATACACAGGGCTGTTATTCACTATAATATACACAGAGACTGTTATTCACTATAATATACACAGGGACTGTTATGCTCTGCAAGATACACAGGGACTGTTATTCTCTATAATATACACAGAGACTGTTATTCCCTATAATATACACAGAGACTGTTATTCTCTATAATATACACAGAGACTGTTATGCTCTGTAAGATACACAGGGACTGTTATTCTCTGTAAGATACACAGGGACTGTTATTCACTATAATATACACAGAGACTGTTATGCTCTGCAAGACACACAGGGACTGTTCTTCTCTATACTATACACAGAGACTGTTATTCTCTATAATATACACAGAGACTGTTATTCTCTATAATATACACAGAGACTGTTATTCTCTATAATATACACAGGGGCTGGTATGCTCTGTAAGATACACAGGGGCTGTTATTCTCTATAATAGACACAGAGACTGTTATTCTCTATAATATATACAGGGCTGTTATTCTCTATAATATACACAGAGACTGTTATTCTCTATAATATATACAGGGCTGTTATTCTCTATAATATACACAGGGGCTGTTATTCTCTATAATGTACACAGGGGCTGTTTTTCTCTATAATATACACAGGGGCTGTTATTCACTATAATATACACAGAGACTGTTATTCTCTATAATATACACAGAGACTGTTATTCACTATAATATACACAGAGACTGTTATTCTCTATATTATACACAGAGACTGTTATTCTCTATAATATACACAGGGGCTGTTATTCTCTATAATATACACAGGGCTGTTATTCACTATAATATACACAGAGACTGTTATTCACTATAATATACACAGAGACTGTTATGCTCTGCAAGATACACAGGGGCTATTATTCACTATAATATACACAGAGACTGTTATTCTCTATAATATACACAGAGACTGTTTTTCTCCAAAATATACACAGAGACTGTTATTCACTATAATATACATAGAGACTGTTATTCTCTATAATATACACAGAGACTGTTGTTCACTATAATATACACAGAGACTGTTATGCTCTGTAAGATAGACAGGGGCTGTTATTCTCTATAATAGACACAGAGACTGTTATTCTCTATAATATACACAGAGACTGTTATTCTCTATAATATACACAGAGGCTGTTATTCTCTATACTCTACACAGGGGCTGTTATTCTCTATAATATATACAGAGGCTGTTGTTCTCTATAATAGACACAGAGACTGTTATTCTCTACAATATACACAGAGACTGTTATTCTCTATACTCTACACAGGGGCTGTTATGCTCTGTAAGATACACAGTGGCTGTTATTCTCTATAATATACACAGGGACTGTTATGCTCTATAATACACACAGAGACTGTTATTCTCTATAATATACACAGGGACTGTTATTCTCTATAATATACACAGGGGCTGTTATGCTCTGTAAGGTACACAGGGGCTGTTATTCTATATAATATACACAGGGACTGTTATGCTCTATAATACACACAGAGACTGTTATTCACTATAATATACACAGGGGCTGTTATTCTCTATAATATACACAGAGACTGTTATTCTCTATAATATACACAGAGACTGTTATTCTCTATAATATACACAGAGACTGTTATTCTCTATACTCTACACAGGGGCTGTTATGCTCTGTAAGACACACAGGGGCTGTTATTCACTATAATATACACTAAATGCTGCCCTCGCTCTGCAGACTGAGGGTTATGTATCCAGTGGTGTTCAGACTGGCCGCTGTAGCTTCCGTCACACTCTGATATTTCCCTGTCACAGGCTACACAACTGGAGTGGGCAGTCGTACAGCTCCTGTCATGGTACAGCCAGCCTACACGAACGGATATCGCAATGGATACATCAACGGATATGGTCCAGGCTATAGCAACGGCGTCCCCAATGGTAACGTCAACAATCTTAAATATGATCAATCTGTTAACCCTCACCGGCTCTCACACACTCTCCTGTACCTGGGCAGGTCTCTCTAACCCTCTCTCTCACACACACACACTCCTGTATCTGGGGAGGTCTGTCTCACCCTCTCTCTCTCTCTCTCTCACACACACACACTCCTGTATCTGGGGAGGTCTCTCTAACCCTCTCTCTCCTCTCTCTCTCTCTCTCACACACACACACTCCTGTATCTGGGGAGGTCTCTCTAACCCTCTCTCTCTCTCACACACACTCCTGTATCTGGGGAGGTCTCTCTAACCCTCTCTCTCTCTCTCTCTCACACACACTCCTGTATCTGGGGAGGTCTGTCTAACCCTCTCTCTCTCTCTCTCACACACACTCCTGTATATGGGGAGGTCTGTCCCACCCTCTCTCTCTCTCTCTCTCTCTCACACACACACACTCCTGTATCTGGGGAGGTCTCTCCAACCCTATCTCTCTCTCTCTCAGTCACACACACACTCCTGTACCTGGGGAGGTCTCTCTAACCCTCTCTCTCTCTCTCTCACACACACTCCTGTATCTGGGGAGGTCTCTCTAACCCTCTCTCTCTCTCTCTCACATACTCTCCTGTATTGGGGAGGTATCTCTAACCCTCTCTCACTCTCTTTCTCACACACTCCTGTACCTGGGGAGGTCTCTCTAACCCTCTCTCTCTCACACACACTCCTGTATCTGGGGAGGTCACTCTAACCCTCTCTCTCTCTCTCTCACACACACTCCTGTATCTGGGGACTCTCTCTCTCTCTCTCCCTCACACACAGACTCCTGTATCTGGGGAGGTCTCTCTAACCATCACTATCTCTCTCTCTCTCACACACACTCCTGTATCTGGGGAGGTCTCTCTAACCCTCTCTCTCTCTCTCTCTCTCTCTCACACACACTCCTGTATCTGGGGAGGTCTCTCTAACCCTCGCACTCTCTCTCTCTCTCACACACACTCCTGTATCTGGGGAGGTCTCTCTAACCCTCTCTCTCTCTCTCTCACACACACTCCTGTATCTGGGGAGGTCTCTCTAACCCTCTCTCTCTCCCTCTCTCTCACACACACTTCTGTATCTGGGGAGGTCTCTCTAACCCCCTCTCTCTCTCTCTCTCACACACACTCCTGTATCTGGGGAGGTCTCTCTAACCCCCTCTCTCTCTCTCTAACCCTCTCTCTCTCTCTCTGTCACACACTCCTGTATCTGGGGAGGTCTCTCTAACCGTCTCTCTCTCTCTCTCTGTCACACACTCCTGTATCTGGGGTGGTCTCTCTAACCCTCTCTCTCTCTCTCACACACACTCCTGTATCTGGGGAGGTCTCTCTAACCCCCTCTCTCTCTCTCTCACACACTCCTGTATCTGGGGAGGTCTCTCCAACCCTCTTTGTCTCTCTCTCTCTCTCTCACTCTAACACTCTCCTGTATCTGGGGAGGTCTCTCTAACCCTCTCTCTCTCACTCTCTCAGACACTCCTGTATCTGGGGAGGTCTCTCTAACCCTCTCTCTCTCACTCTCTCAGACACTCCTGTATCTGGGGCGTTCTCTCTAACCCTCTCTCTCTCTCTCTCTCACACACTCCTGTATCTGGGGAGGTCTCTCTCACCCTCTCTCTCTCTCTCTCTCTCTCACACACACTCCTGTATCTGGGGAGGTCTCTCTAACCCTCTCTCTCTCTCTCTCTCTCTCACACACACTCCTGTATCTGGGGAGGTCTCTCTCACCCCCTCTCTCTCTCTCTCTCTCTCACACACACTCCTGTATCTGGGGAGGTCTCTCTAACCCTCTCTCTCTCTCTCTCTCTCTCACACACACTCCTCTATCTGGGGAGGTCTCTCTAACCCTCTCTCTCTCTCTCTTTCGCACACACTCCTGTATCTGGGGAGGTCTCTCTAACCTTCTCTCTCTCTCTCTCTCTCTCTCTCACACACTCTCCTGTATCTGGGGAGGTCTCTCTAACCCTCTCTCTCTCTCACACACTCCTGTATCTGGGGCGTTCTCTCTAACCCTCTCTCTCTCACACACACTCCTGTATCTGGGGAGGTCTCTCTAACCCTCTCGCTCTCTCTCTCACACACTCCTGTATCTGGGGGAGGTCTCTCTAACCCTCTTTCTCTCTCTCTCTCACACACACTCCTGTATCTGGGGAGGTCTCTCTAACGCTCTCTCTCTCTCTCACACACACTCCTGTATCTGGGGAGGTCTCTCTCTAACCCTCTCTCTCTCACACACCCTCCTGTACCTGGGGAGGTCTCTCTAACGCTCTCTCTCTCTCGCACACACACTCCTGTATCTGGGGAGGTCTCTCTAACCCTCAATTGTTTATCACATTGATGAGTCTGCTCTGGTCAATCGCTAGGCGGGGCCTACAGGATACAGTAATGGGGAGTATTTTCCTCAAACATGAGTTCGGACCTTCACTGTCTCTCTCTGGCGCCCCCCTCGCCATCCAGCTCTCTGGCTCTCTCTCCAGTCTCTGTCTGGCGTCCCTCGCTCTATCTTCTCTCTCGATCGTTCTAACCTGGCGGTCTCTCGCGCTCTCTGCGTCGCTGGTCTCTCGCTCGGCAGCTCGCGGCTCCCGGGCTCCCCGCGCGCTCGCTCTCTCGCCGCTCGCGCTCTCTCTCTCTCTCTCTCTCTCTCTCTCTCTCTCTTCTC